>NC_141135.1:131996222-132296222 GCF_053477565.2 Lygodium microphyllum
TCTTGGGATGTATTTTGCATTGCGATCTGTACCAACAAACTTGATGGGTTGAAATTGAAAGATGTAGAGAGTGATCTTTTGACTGAAGAAATTAATAGGAAAAACAATTATGATTCCCATAGTTCACATGCTTTATCCATTAGAGATGGGAGAAGTGGCAAGAAAGATAATGATCTTCATGGGAAGGACTCTCAAAAGTCCCAATCTAAGTCATGTGGACGCAGCAAGTCTCGTGGATGTAGGTTTGATCTTACATGCCATTATTGTGGGAAAGTAGGACACATACAACCACAGTGCCATGAGATGCACGATGACAAGCTCAAAGAAAAGGGGAAAGAAAAAGTGTAGGAGAAATCCAATTATCACAACATTATACCTACAAATTCTAGCGTAAAGATTGAGGAGATAGATGTCATGTAGCCTAAGGAGTTCAATGGTGACTACATCTTAGCAGCCTCTTCATGTGATACCACTCAACTGACCGAGGCTCAATCTATGCATGCACAATGTTGGATCTTGGATTCAGGTGCATCTTTTCATGTGACCCCCTACCATGAGTGGTGTCATACCTATCGCAATGTATCTGGTACTATGCACTTAGGTGATGATCGGTCTCTTGCTATTGTTAGCATTGGTGATGTCACTCTATAGTTTCCCTCTAGTAGCACTTTTTTTCTGCATAATGTACATCATGTACCCACACTGACTAAAAGCCTTATGTCTACTGGGCAGGTTGATGATGCAAGTTATCATTATGCTTTGGTGATTCTACATGGAAGATAACTCATCGTAGGCTTGTTCTTCCAAGAGGTGCCACAAGTCTGGTAGCCTCTACCCCTTGGTTGTATTTGGCACTATCGACCATGTTTTGTTAGTGAGTTATATCCCACATGTATCTCTCTGGCATGCTTGTCTTGGGTATATGTCACTTAAGGAAATGAAAATGCTTAGTGCTTTGTAGTATCTTCCACCTTTTGACTACTCACATTTTGAGTTGTGTGATCATTGTTTATATGGCAGCCAGCAGACTAGGAATTCGCATAAAAAGTCTATCGTTCCACGCATGGGTGAGCCTTTGGCTCTTGTGCATTTAGATGTATGTGGACCCATGCCTTGTCAGTCATTAGGGGGTGCGAATTTCTTTGTCACATTTATTGACAACTATTCACATAAGGTTTGGGCTTATCTCTCATAAAGCAGAAATCTAATGTCATGGCCATCTTTTAGCGTTGGCTTGCTTTAGCAAAGAACCTGTCTGGGCATAGGTTGAAATGCCTAAGGACCAATAACGTGGGTGAGTATGTCTCATGTTCCTTTGAGTAGTTTTGTGAGCAAGCGGGGTATTAAACGTCAATTGACTATCCCTTACACCCCTACCCAGAATGGTAGGGCTGAGCGTATGTATAGGACTATCTAGGACAGGGTCTGTAGTATGCTTAGCCAAGCAGGCTTACCACAAAATTTTTGGGCTAAGGCAGACTCTACTACTATGCATCTCATTAACAGGTCAACTTACAGTGGAATCTTCTTCCAGGTTGCAAAGGAGGTATAGAAAATAAAGCCTCCCTCATATGCTCATTTGCGTGGGTGTCTTTGGATGTGAGGCCTTCTACCATGTGCCGAAGGACCAAACACAATAAGCTAAATCCTTAAAGTATAAAATGCATTTTCCTTGGCTATGGAGATGTAGGTGAGATGTGTGGAAAATCAAAGTTGGAAGCATGAGAGAGTGTGCACAAGAGGGAGAGAGAGAACTCAAGTACAAGAATAACATCTTGCTTAGTCAATTGTTCAAAGTACAACTAGTAAACTCTCCTCAACTGTGAATGTGTACTTTAGGCTATCTATATAGCCTATGGAGAAGTTAGGGTTAGGGTTTCCCCTTGCTCCCCTGTCCTCCAGTCCATTTACACCTAGGTACCTTATCCTCTCCCGTAAAGGAGAGTTCACATGCTTACTTCTCAACACCCCCCCTCCTCAATGCCAGATGGCAGTGGATAAAGCATGATAGGATGCCCCCTCTTAATCCACAATGAGATGCCTTTATAAATTAGGCTACAAAAGAAGGTTATAAGTAGAGAGTGTTACAGGACTCAAAAGAGTCGATCATCTATAAATTGGGAGGCAAAGTTGGCCTCCAATTCCTTAGGTACTTTGGGAACACACTAGGACACTTACTGGTGATATGCCCAGTCTTTTTTGAATTTATTACACTTCATTTTGTCAAGATATCTCTTCCAACAATTGCTTACAATATGCCCTTTTTTATGACAGAAGGAGCACTTTGTAGAAGTTGTATGGACTAACACTTGCTCATGGGAAGTAAATGCTAAAGTTCCTTCATTATGGTTCCTCTTCTCTTCATCCAGGCATGACTGGATGGTACTTTCCAAGGTTGGGTTTGGCATATTAGTTAGGATAGTCACAAGGGTTAGAAAGACCTTCTTCACAGACTTCAGAAGGATGACAATGGCATCTTCATCATGAATTAGTGCTTGAACGGAGGCCAGCTGTGCCATGAGCCCCTTCAAATATGAAATAAATTTGCTTAGATCTTCTCCCTGTTTATACTCCAAGCTAGAAAACTCGATCTTTAGAAAGATTGTTAACCCCAACACGAAGAAAGCAAAAAGAAGTGAAAAAGACGCAGGGCAAAGGCGGAAAAAAGATAGCTCGACTGAAGAAAGAAAAGGAGAAAAGGCCAAAAGCGCAAGGGCAACCTTAAAAGTCCAAGGCAAAGGCAAAAGGGGGAAATGCGCATTTTAAAATGAAAAGGCGCACCCTGAAATCTTGTAAAAGAGCGCCGGGCTCTCACCCGTGCAATTTGTAAAGGTAGACGGGCGGTGGAAAGGAAGCTAGGAAGATAAAATGACAATGGGAAAAAGGGCCTAGGCTATGGCCGGCCATGTAAAAAGGGAAAAAGGGGATGACCGCCCAAAAGGGATTTAGGGTTTTGTATATAAAGTTGAAAAGTGAATGAGAAGCTCATTCTTGTGTGTGGCCAAAAGTAGCTCTCCTCTTCTTCTTCTTCTTCTTCTTCTTGCTTGCTTGAGCTTGTGCTTGAGAGAGGGAGTGTGAGAGTGTGAGGGAGTGAGTGTGTAAGGGTGAGGGACCAAGGAGGAGAAGCTCTCCATCTTCTCCTCTCTTCTTCTCTTCTCTTCTCTTCTCTTGTCTTGCTTGCAACAATGGAGCTTGGAGCGTGGAGCTTGAGGATGGAGCTTGCTTGAAGCTTGCACTTGGACCGGAGTGTGCGGGGGAGGAGGTAACTCGAATGGCACGAAGGTAAGCTCACTACACCGTAGATATGGATGGCACGTCGGCTATGTGAGAGGTAGCCATTAGTGCTCGGCTTGGAACGCTTGAAACAATAAGCGATCCGGGGGTCTTGGCGGTTGAGTGAATTCTCCCACAAAGATCTTGGAGTTCTTCCTTGTAGCATTGTAGAGTCTTTCAAGTTCATCCCACTTTTCCTTGGTAGTGGAGAGTTAGTCAATATGATGAATTAAAGATTCATCTAAATGAAGCATGATGATGGCTTGAGCTATTTCATCACCTTCTACATCAAGGGGATTGGATGGGTCAATAACTTTGGTCCCTTTTATGAAGAGCCAATAGCCTCGTTCCATCATTTTATATTTCACCAGGACTTGCCAGGGATGGAAATATTTTCCATTGAACTTGCAAATTTGAGGCCTTACATTTGCATAGGCCATGGCCATTATAGGAAGGTCTTACTTTTGCCTTAAGCAATGGCAGTGTCTAGTCCTTTACAAGTGGCCAAGTACGAACCAAATAGCAGAGTTGATAGCCCTACAAATGATAGCCAACTTTAAAGCTGTAGAGATGAAAAAGGTTGGAAATCATACATATGTAATATCTCAAGATAAGATTTGGGTGGTCTTGTTCTTTGAACAACCCTTGATTTAAGTTTTACTGTTTTTCTAGGTTTCAATAAGATGAGCTTTGATTGCACTTCAGGCTCCTCCTGATAATGTGGCTTATTAGAGGAGTTCTTGGTGGAACACGATTTATCCATTAACTTTATGCTATGGGATGAATCAGAGGAGAGTATAATAACACTCATCTCTTTGATTTACTAGTAGCGAAGTAGTAAGAGGTATCAGTTGAATGCATAAGTAGTGCTAGGAAGCACTCTTACCAACTTTCATTCTAGTACTCATAATGTAGGTTGATCTTTACAAGCTTAATATTGCCCATGGAATGAGAAGCACTCTGCATTTAAGCTCCACAGGGCAGTAACAAATCTTGACAAGGGTTTTTTAGTGATTAAAATCACTGTTGATAATGCCCAGATTGAAAAAAGATGAAAATGAGGAAGCTTGAAGCTTCCTAGCTATGGATGCCAAAAACCCACAGTTAGGGTTTGGCTCATAGGAACCAACACATGATAAATTTCTCCAAACCCTCTTAGAGGGAGATGGCCCATTAGGGGGGCTATCAAATCCCTAAGATGGCCGCCATTGATTCACCCTCAACTGAGCACGCAATTGTACGAATTTGCACGCTGCCCAGATTTGCGCCAACCTGCATTTTTTCGCAATGTTGTCATGTTGCGTGGCCAATGTGGGGGTTTGTGGTGTTAGGCTGTTGCACCTTGAGCTGGGAAGGAGTTCCTTAGAAGAAATTGGAGGCCGATATGCCCTCTTTTGCTCACATGAGCTCGTCCAATGAAGATAGGTACTAGCCGGCTATGGAGGTTGAAGGTCCAAGATGAGAAAATGAAGCTTTTCTTGTGCACTTAGGTTGAGCTAAGGTTTAGGGAACCTAAAGGGATCAAAGATGACTCTAATACCATGTGGGAAATTAGAGTTGGAAGCATGAGAGAGTGTGCACAAGAGGGTGAGAGAGAACTCAAGTACAAGAATAGGATCTTGCTTAATCAATTGTTCAAGGTACAACTAGTACACTCTCCTCAACTGTGAGTGTGTAATTTAGGCTGTTTATATAGCCTCTAGAGAAGTTAGGGTTAGGGTTTCCCCTTGCTCCCCTGTCCTCCAATCCATTTACACCTAGCTACCATTATCCTCTCCAGTAAAAGGAGAGTTCACATGCTTACTTCTCAACAAGATGGGATATCATCTTTGGGATTTGTAGGCACAGAAAGTAATCCGTAGTCATGATGTTGTGTTCCATTAAGACAAAATGAATATGCAATCTGAGAAAGTTTTTGAGATACGTAGGGTTATCTTTCAAGAGGAGCCCCCTGCTCCCGCATAGCCAACTAGGCATTGAGGCGTCCTACTAGAGATAGATGACCTCCTGATCGTAATGAGCCCTCCATAAATTATGTCTTGGTTACAAATGTAGGAAAGCCTCTCACATGACAATCACTCTTGGGAGAGGGCTATGCAATCTAAGATTGACTCATTGCATAAGAATCGTATGTGGGATTTGGTTCCTTGCCTAGTGGCAAGTGAGTGTACAAGTTGAAAAGTACCCTTGGACACCCTAGGCTAGCATACAAGGCATGATTGGTAGCAAAGGGTTTTAAGCAGGAGCATAGTGTTGACTTTGATTATGTATTCTCTCCTGTGACATTGTAGATTATATCCCTACACTGCATTGGATTCTATGATTGCTATGCAATTATAGCCAAGAATCCGGTCTTCCATACAAAGATGAAACACATTGAGGTGAGGTATTTTTTCATTGGTGAGGTCATTGAGGACATGTCTATTGACCTTGATAAGATCTCAACTAACCAGAATCCTATAGACTTGTGCACAAAAAGCCTCTCTACAGAGCACTTTGCCTTCCTTAGGAGGTTGATGGGCATTGGATGAGATGGCATCATTTCTCATCCTGTTGTATCTATGTATATGTTGTACTATCTTTTCTTTTCTTTTTTCACTCCTTAGTGAGGCAGATTTTCTTTTAAGTGGGAGGTTGTTGGGGGTAAAGGTGCATTTGCCTAGCCACCCATGTATTACTATACTGACAGTACCAACAGCTGCACATTGCAGGTGACGGTGCACCCATCATAGTCAATTTGTTCTTTATTCTTTCAGTGACATTTGAATAAAGGGAGGGCTAGTCACACATTATGACTATTGGAGTTCTCACATTGTGTGTGTCTCTCTCTCTTGCTCTTGCTCCTTCCACCATAGCTCTTGCTCCCACTCATGCTTCCACTTCATGGCTCACCTCCCTTCAAATTTTCCTAGGATCAACCTTCTACTTCCTTGTAGTAGCCTTAGTTCTAACCATAGTTGAACAAAATCAACTGGAATAACATGCTTTAAAAAAAGTTATCAACCAGTAAATTAAACAATAACTCATAAAATACAAAAATCAATAAATGTAATAATACAAAGGCATAAGCATCAAGTTTCATTTGTTAGATAAAATAAACTCAACATAAAATGTATGAAACACGAAAATAAATAGGTGAAACAATGAACCCTACAACTAAATTGTGTTTCACATGACAGAGCTTCAAGGTACACATAAGTCACTCAGACTGCAATGTTTTTGCCATTAAAGATGGTGATCATGAAGAAAATGTATGAAACACGAGTTTAATACATTGGAATTAGAAACCAGGTAATTGTTCTCACATTTCATATGACATTAGAATGTCAAGAAACTAGAGACGAGAACGAGGAAGAAAACGTATAAATGTGATTTTGGGTCAATGAAATTAGAAGGAGAGCAAGTAATCTCGTGTTTCATACATCATTAGAATGTTAAGCGATCGAAGATAGGGACCAGGAAAAAAACATATGAAATGTGAGTATAGGTCAATGGAATCAGAAGGAGGGTAGCTAATCTCGCATTTCATATGACATCAGAAAGTCATACGCATTGAATGTCACACTTTAGCATAGCAATGAAGATAAGTAGTTAAGTTCGTATTTAATTTGACAATTTGTTAGAAAAAAATCCAAAAATGTAGATTTATGTATGCAAGCCTACCTAATTGTTGAAGATTTAGCTTTGAAGTATGAATTTCTTTCAATAGAAATGAGGTTGTTTTGCAATGGGAAGATGAAAATGATTCTTTACTGGAGGGGCTAGGTTTAAATCTTGAGTTAGCATTATAATTATTGATTAAGGTGGTACTTGGTAGAATGTGAACTCATTAATCACTTTTTCTGGGCCTAATAAGAGTTATCACGTGCTAAAAGTAGTTTTAAAAATAGTAGAAGATTAAGCCTAATAGTAGTTTTAAAAATAGTAGAAGATTAAATGCCTTTTTGGGAGTCCTTTAAAAGAATCATCAACCATTTTTACTCATAATCTCTTCTATCTCCATCAAATTGAAGCTAGGCCCTTTTGTGCTCTATCTAAGGCAAATGCAACCATATACAACTGAATCAAATATTGTATGTAGCTAAAACAACTCATTTCTACTCTCATGTCAAATAAAATACAGTTTTTTCATTGCTGCTTGCCATTTCATCACTTTTTATTATGTTTTATTCCATTATTAAGTTTGTCAAAGTACTTGTGAATGTCATATAAAACACGATTTTAGTAGTGTTGTTGACTCATGTATACTTATAAAATCATGTTTCATATGTCAAGCCTGTGGTTTCTAACAAAAAGTATGATTTTAGTTACCCATGATTGTGTAACACTGAAATGTTTTGTTTGCAAAGGTGCTATCATATGAAACACAAATTTAGTTATCCTATTGTTCAGTGCATGTTACTAAACTCACATTTAAGACATCATGGATTAGATTTTTGGCATACAATTCAATTTTTTCTTTTTTTTGCTTATTAGAAGTATGCTTTTATATTTTTTGCTTTTGTAGGGTTTTGGGATGTCAAGGAGAAAGCTAATCCTTGTGAGGGAATGGAATTAGAGGAGCTTGAGGATAATTGTGATGACAACCTTTTTGGTTTCCTATGGAAGAGAGGGAACTCATCCAAATGTATGCACATTAGGAAGATGCTCAATATCCCTTTTGATTTGCAAGAGGTGCTAAGAGATCTTAATGAGAAGCTTAGGGACTATAGAGAGTTCTATTCTAGGCATGTAGAGTCTCTCAAAATTGATAATTATGTTCATTTTAATGATGTGATCCAAGCAACCAATGCTCCCAATATAACTTTGATTACCATATATTATCTTATTGAAAAATAATTTAGAAGATGTGGAAGAAACTACCTCTTTCATAAGGATCATCAATAGTGTCTTTTGATTTACAAAGATATAGGTTTCTTGTGTTTCTCTAATATATTAATGTCATTAAGAATCATGTTCATAATGGATAGGCTCAAAATCGAAATGGCAAAGTTTGGGAAACAATAGATAAAATATTTAATTATTGTGATAAAATTGATTGGAAAGATGATGATCTCAAAGACTTCAAAGACCAATTGAACCTTTTCAAAAAGGCAATGACAAAAGCTTGGGAAATTTGATTGGAAATATGATATCAAAGACTTCAAAGACCAATTGAACCTTTTCAAAAAGGCAATGATAAAAGCTTGGGCAATGACTAAAACTAGGTAACATATTTAATTATCGTTAGAAAATTGATTGGAAAGATTATGATCTCAAAGACTTCAAAGATTATTTGAACCTTTTCAAAAAGGAAATGACAGAAGCTTGGGAAAATCAACAATTCACTCACCATATTGTAAGAAGTTCTTATTTTTGTATAGTAAGAAGTTGTTATGTTTCTTCATTGTCTAAGTCATATAAGATTTTTAACTAACTCTCTTTGTTTTTCAACTATGCAGCATATTTTATACAACCATGCTCTATATTTTATCAAACAGTATGGAAGTCTATCTATTTGGTCAACCCAAGGTATGGAAAACTCACATTATTAAGCAAGAACTAAATACTTTAGGCACACAAGACATGGAGGAGGAAGAGTCAAAGAAAATAGTTTATAAGAGGTCTTTTAATGGTTTTATAGATAAATTTGGCATAATTTAAAGCTTAAAGATACAATCAAATTATACAATATATCATATTTGGCAAAAACCATAAACTCAAGCTTAAATATACAACCACATGATGCAATATATCATATTTGGCAAAAACTATACAAATGGTTACACAAAATGGAAAAGAGGGATATCTAAACTCATACAAAGAAGAGGTTTTCAAAATAGTTACAAACTAAACAAGAGAAGGTAAAATATAGGTTTCAAAAAACCCTTGATTATTTAGGATCTTTCATTCTATCTCTATTATAGAGAAAACATTTGATTCATCCCACTCAAAAGGCCTCTACATTTCAAAAACTCTTGCTTTCTTTAGCCTAGAAGAAGCTTAAATATTATGCATCTCCCACATAGAAGAGTAAATAGGAGTTAAGAACTCCAAAGTATCTAGCTCTAGACCCATTGTAACCATGCATGTAACCAAGAACCCTTATGGATTTTTCCTTCTCTACCAAAATTATCCTCTCAATTACTATATTGAAAAATTTAGATCCAATGACTTTACAAATAGCTTTTAAAGCCATCATTGGAAAACTTAGAGAGCTTAAGAATCTGTTGTGATAAATTGCAATAGTTTGATTATTTAAGCTTCCAATATAGTGGCCAAGTCCTTAACTTTTTATAAGCTTCAATGGTCTAGAGCCCTCGGCTCTTCCAAGAAAGTTATCACGATCTTCAATTTCAATTTGCATAAGAAACAAAAAAAAATTCCTTATCAATTGATGAAAATTTGAAAGTCACTTATCTTTAATACCTACTATTAAGCCTAGGAAGATCTTGGAAACATCTTTAATACCTTTGGATTTTCATCATCTTCAAGAAGGATTTCATCATAGAGATTTTTTGAGTTCTTTGGCTTCTCATATGATGGCTACTTCATTGTGTCTTCATGCCCCATGCCTTCAATCAAGCCTCTTTTATAACTCTTAGAACTCTTCTTTAGTGGGGAACTATCTTCTTTAGTGGGGGTAGTCCCTTCTCATATTCCACAATCTCATTGATATATGTATGCAAGGCCATGGAGCTATCTTGAAAATTCTCTTTCTCAACATCCAAAGCTGCTAGTGGGTATGGTTTATAACTTATGAAATCCTTATCAGTTTGGCCCATGCTGCTAGGATGGCTAACCAGTAATCTTCTCTAAGGTCAAAAAGATATTGAATGTCATTAAGCAATACATATCTTTTTTTACTGATAAGGTAGGTAGAAAATGTAGGGATATAATCTAAGGGGCCTTTTTCAATCTTTTTACTCAATTCTATATCCTCTTCTTTTACATTTATAGTGTTTGACTTTTGAACATAGTAGGATCAAAACCTTGGCACCAGTTGGTTCTCAACATCCTCTTGAGACATCTATGTCTTCTCTTTAGCCTCCTTATCCATATATGTTACATCTTCTCCCTTGCTCTCTTTCCCTTTCTCTAAAGGAGAATCCTACAAGCCCGTCCAGTATTAGCATGATCCTTGACTGCATTATGTCGGGATTTCCATTGATTATATTTAATTATTGAACCCCCTTTTCTAGAGAGAATCTTGTCAAGCTTTCCATGAAAGCCTATGAACCTTCTAGCCTTCACCCCACCAATTGATGCCTTTTTGGGGATACAATTTCCATCGTTGGAATTTTGAAGATCTAGTTCAATAAAAACATTACCTCCATGCAAACCAATTGTAGATAAAATTTGTGCGATCTTTATTATAGTATCTTGTCTAGATGATAAGGGTTTTAACTTCCAAGCAAACCCTGTGTAAAGATGAACATGATTTTTAATTATTCTGTAAAGTGTATGAAGTGTATATAAATAAGAATCGTCCAAAGGAATATCTAAAGTTGGCTTGAAGTGTGGATCTTTGATATGCCTAGAGGGGGCTCTATTCTAGTTTCTTGAGCTCAGGTGTGTAGGTGGGAACATGCAATATAAGCATGGACATCTAGCTTTTTCTCCTTTAGACATATTGTACATGCATTTGAGTGTCTTTAAGTCACCAGTTATGTGCCATTTAACCTAGTCGTTCCCAAATCTCTCGACAAATAGCTCTTCTCCTACTTGTTGGCTCTTAATCACATCAGGTATTGAAATTTTATGGCAAATCCAATATAATGTATCAAAATCCTCTATATCTACTTCAAAATCTTCTAACCACTAGATATTGTGTTTAGATTGAATACTAAATTATATTGAACATACTAGTCTCAATACATAAGTATACACCAAGCAATAATTATAATGTCTATTGGTCTCCAAATACTATTTTTCACATCCAACACTTGCAATATATTTGTGAAATAACAAACTTTATAAAGTTCTCAAGTCTCAGCACATGAACATCCTCTAACTCCTGAATAGAGTCCAAAACATACCCAAAATACGAACCTAACTACATAGGCCCAGATTCAAGGTTTATACCACTCCCTTAGCCACTCCAAGCTTACAAAGATGGCTCATAAGTCGAAGATAATATGAGAGAGATCTTCACATGTGTACTACTGTACACCAAGGCCTTCTTATAGGTTGCTGTATTTTCGACTCATAGTTCCTTGCATGGATGATGCTCTAATACAATGAAAAGAGACTGGAGAGAGAGGAAGCTTGACCTCTTGCAAGACACACAACACACAAAGAATGCACACAAGATAGGAAGCTAAAAACCCTAACTTTTCTTCTTCTTCTTTACTATAGCAGTCTAGCAAGAATAATACTAAGAATAAAGAGAAGGTATAATATACATAATATACAAGCATTCCATAGTGTGAAAACACTAACTAGCAATATGACTAAATAAATATCCCATAACTTGGGTAGGTGGATTACTAATATCCAACTATAAAGTATCACAGGAAGCATATGTGGCAATGCACATATCAATCATGCTAGTGATATGAATGTAGAAATGATCATCCAAGCACATGATTATCAGGTCATGTTGAGATTGACATCTCAACATCAATAGAGCCATAACTTTGGGCATGGTCAATCTAATGTGGATGTATACTGGAAATACTATGAGATCATCCTCAAATCCTAAGCTACTAATAGTCACTACATTGACATTGAAATTTGTAAATGTGAGAGGAGGTTTAATCAAAGGTTGAATGCATAGTTGAGTGTGTTGCTCTACATTATCTTTCTTTCTAATTAAACAAACATGGTAATGTCCAAGGCCTTGAAGTTTAAGCTTCTATTTATGGCGTTTGATTGAATATAAAAGAACAAGGTCAACTTATCAAAGGATGCTTGTTTTGCACGCTTATCAAACTAGGCCTTACATCAAGCCTTTTTAGCAAGTAGGGTGTGAGTTTCCAAAAGTCAAGTCTCTATTAGAGGCATTCAAGTTCTTTGAGCCAATCAACCCAACCGTTAGTGCTTTCATATTGTTCTTGCACCATGATAAAATGACTAGGGATTAAGGACTTAAGTGGCATGACTACATTGGTTCCTTAGCCTGAAAGGGGTTAGCCATATGGTTGACTTATAAGTTGTTCGACAAGCCCGCAATGTCTTCATGAGCTTATGATCCCAATTCAATTCCAAGGCTGCAAAAATATTGGTTAGCACACTAATAAGTCTCTTATTGGTTGATTCTACTTGGCTATTTTCTTGAGGATAGTATAGGCTAGACTTCTTATGCAAGACTAGAAATGGAGAAAATAGGTGTTCAATGACTTTGTTAAGGGAGTGGGTTCTTTGATCACTAATATCTCAATGGGATAACCAAATCATGAGATATCTATTTGCACAAGAATTTTATCGTGGTTCAAGCGTCATTCTTGCAAGTAGCCCTAACTTATGCCCATTTGATCATATACTTAGTGGCCACAATAATATAGTGAGCATAGAAGTATTGGGTAGTAGGAATAATGGGTCCCATGAAGTCAATAACCCACTTTTCAAAGGGTTGGAAGATGTGAAAGGAATCAATCTAAATATGCAATGGAAGGGAGATAGCACAAGATATGGATGCTTGATCTATCTTCTTCTTCATTCTTCTCTTACTTTTTTCTTCTCTCACAAACAATATCTCTAAAAGAGGATATATATTCTTTGACTTTTAGGACACTTTACATATAGCCTCTCTTTATTTCATACAAGCATAGGATATGACTTAACACGTGACTTATTTCTCAACACTCTCCCTCAAGCTCAAGATGAGCTTGTAATGCTTTGGTAAAATATATACGTAACTTGGTTATGGTTTTAATGTATACCTCTCCATCCATGACTTTGTCTCTGATGAAATGATAGGACATTTCAATTCTTTTTGTTATTGCATGACAGATTGGGTTCTTTGTAAGCATAATCCTATTGATGTTATCATAATACATGATAACTCCACCATCTATCTCAATCATCATGTCACATAGAAGTAGCCTTAGCTATGTCTACTCACATGTTGCTAATGCTATTCATCTATACTTTTCTTCCATACTTAACAAAGCTACTATGGATTGCTTCTTGCTGCTCTAACTCACCATGGTTGAACCAAATGAAAAGGCTTATATAACCATTGGTGGATATTCTATCCATAAGACTTCCTACCTAATTAGCATCTATGTATCCAAACATTATAGGCTTGATCCCTTTTTAATAGAACAACCATAACTCATTGTCTTCTTCGTATACCTCAACACTCTTCTCAATGCATCCAAGTGTGACTTGCATGGCCTTTGCATGAATTGACTTATAGCTCAAGTCTAGTCTTGCTATGGTTTAGTAGATCAAGTTACCAATCATCTTCTTAAACATCGTAATATCCTCGATATACTTTCCATTATTAACCATCATTATGTTTTGGTTCAATGGTGTATCAATTGGGTTACATGCTATCATCCCATGCTTCTTCAACATTTCCAAGGAGTATTGCCTTTGCACCAACCTAATTCCATGTGGTGTGCCAAATGCCTCAATGCCTAGAAAATACCTAAAAAATCCAAGTTCTTTGATGTCAAACTCCTTGTGCAAACCATACTTCACTTCACCAACCTCTCTTTTAAGAGACATCTTATGATAAGGTCATCAACATAGATAACAACCACCACCATTCCATCCTCCATCTATCTAACATAGAGTGAGGAATTAACCATGCTGTGTAGAAACCCCATTCTATATAGAAACTTGCTAATCCTTTCACACCAAGCTCTAGATGCTTGTTTTGACCCATATAGTGCCTTCCTTAACTTGCATACATGATTTGGAAAATGGATATACATACCCTTCTGATTGCTCCATGTACACTTCCTCTTCTAGTGCACCATTTAAAAATGCATTTTTGACATCCATTTGATATAAAAAAATTCCATAAATCAAAGCTAAAGTGATTACTAATCTAGATTTAGTAATCTTTGCAACTGGACTAAATATTTCTTCATTGTCCAATCCATATGTTTGTATTATGAAGCGGAACACATGGCAAATCTAGCAAATTAAATCTCAATCATAAACAAAGAACTTAGTGGAAAAATCTAACAAATCGAACATCTCAACTATTAAATACAAACAACATTATAATACATAAGAGGATTTGAATAACTCAATAGATTAAGAAAGACAAGAGAAAAATACACGATTGGGCCCAATCTCCCCCATGGCAAAAGCCACGATTTGTCATCCTTAATTATATATTATAGTTTTACATGGATATATGCATTCATATTTTACATATAATTACAAAGAAAGTAAAAATATCAAATGAAATACAAAGTTTTAAGAGTCAAGAGGTATCTTATAACATGTTGTAATTGCTGCAAAAAATTCGATGCTCTGAATCTTGACGTTTTGACATCACTATCGCATTCGAAGAGTGTCAAATCCCCCATAACGACTCTTGAAGCTCTAAATTCCGATTCTGGATGAGGAAGAAATGAAAAAATTTAGTTTTTACAATGTTCTCCTATTTTGCGCGCGATCCTGTTGCTTTTATAAAGAAAGCTAAAAAAGCCTTCTAAACTTAACCACATTAAGAAAATAACAAATATTCCATAAAGAAAGCTTATTTCAATAAAAGCATATCTTAAATCTCATATTCTAAAATAGTCTATATTAAAAACTAATAAGTTAATAGTACTAAGGACAATAATCTAATTATTACTAAAGAAGTTTAAACTTATAACTTACAAATAGAGTAATAATTTTAATAATGAAATTTATGCTTGGACTTACGCTAACGCCTAGTGCTACCCAAAGCCACCGCTACTTGCTCTACACATCAACTGAAGCATTCACAATTGTTTATAAATAAAATAAACAAACAATAGTGAATACCTAGCAGTCTTTAGCTACAATATAAATAAATAGGTTGGAACTCTGTCCTAACCTTAATTTAATACGAGTACACTCTAAAATCATAAACGTCCATTAATTTAAATATGTATTTTGCAGAATCACTCGCTGTGGAATCACCCACGTGCACATTAAATTAACATGATGCCCGAAAAGGATAGGCGTTCCCATCAACTTCTCACACAAGGAATCCACCTTGTATACGAGCCTCGGTAAATAAATATAGTTTTACAAAATCCACTGCAAAACCTCACGAAATCCACCATGGAATTAAAAACTCATGGAATCCATCGTGGCCTCACGGAATCCACCGTGGAATATGCCTCCTGGCATCATACCCATGGGGTGGGATAGCAATTGTCCTCAATTGCTATTAACTGCTCAATGTGGAGCTAGCAGTGTTAGGTAAGCACTAAGGGCGCGGGCGGTCATCCGTTGCACATCTTCAACTGAACCAAGTATCTAGTATAGGACAATGAATCAATGAGAGTCTAATTATTAGCAAACAATTGATTCTAAAAACTAGTGTTAGTGCCATAGATATCTTTCATGGGAGTAAGAGAGTCAAAAGATAAGACATAAATATTATGAATGCTAGGTCTCACACTCAAAGCACTGACAATAGTAAATAAAATTGGCATTCTAGTTTAGTAGTAAGTCAAAATTTAACTAAGAATTCTAGAGAGAAAAAAAAGTAAAAGACTTACCTATCTTGCCTTGATTGGAGATCTCTATCTTTACTAGAAAGCGTGAATTCGCAACAGAATTAGGAAGTTGAAAATTTTTCCAAAGTACTTTTTTAAAAAATTTGTCAGTCTCAATGTTTATCAAATCAAAAGATAACAACATTAAAGGCATACTATAATCGTCAAAAATTAGAGTGAGAATCATATGGAAGGCCTACTTTGAATAAAAACAACTTATATCTTCTTGTGAATCAAGTTAGTCTATAACTAGAGAATTGGAGCTTATAAGGAATTTTACAAAAAAATTACTTATAACTAAGACTAAAATTTAAAAAGAAACATATTAAAGATACGGCTAAAGTTGGATAAAATACTAGTCTCTTGGAAAAAAATAGTAATATTCAAGTTCTATGGCATATTTAGATATGATTATATTTTAATATATGCATATCTAGACAAAACCATGCATAATATAAGTTTTAGATCTTTGTATAAGCTAAAATTTTTCTTTTTGGAGTATATTCGAATTCCAAATGGATTAAAAGCTATCCTACTAGGAAATTAGATGTCTGTATAGGTTGAAATTTACAAATTGCTTTTATAAAGAAAGCTAGAAAAGCCTTCTAAACTTAATCACATTAAGAAAATAACAAGTATTCCATAAAGAAAGCTTATTTCAATAAAAGCATATCTTAAATTTCATATTCTAAAATAGTATATATTAAAAACTAATAAATTAATAGTACTAAGGACAATGATCTAATTATTACTAAAGAAGTTTAAACTTATAGCTTACAAATAGAGTAATAATTTTAATAATGAAATTTACGCTTGGACTTATGCTAATGCCCAATGCTACACAAAGCCACCGCTACCTACTCTACACATCAATTGAAGCATTCACAATTTTTTATAAATAAAATAAAAAAATAATAGTGAATACCTAGCAGTCTTCAACTACAAAATAAATAAACAGGTTGGAACTTTGTCCTAACCTTAATTTAATACGAGTGCACTCTAAACTCATAAACGTCCATTAATTTAAATATATATTTTGTAGAATCACCCACTATGGAATCACCCACGTGCACATTAAATTAACATGATGCCCGAAAAGGACAGGCGTCACTGTCAACTTCTCGCACAAGGAATCCACCTTGTGTACAAGCCCTGGTAAATAAATATAGTTTTACGGAATCCACCGCAAAACCTCACAGAATCCACCGTCGAATAAAAAACTCACGGAATCCATTGTGGTCTCACGGAATCCACCATGGAATATGCCTCCTGGCATCAGTTTGTGCATAACCCTTTGCAATCAATCCTAGTTCGTACCTTTCTAATGAGCCATTAAACTTGAATTTGACCTTATACACCTACTTGCAGTCAATTGCTTTCTTGCCATAAGGTAGCTCAACTAAGTCCCAAGTCTTGTTCTTGCTCAAAGCATCCATTTCCTTATCCATGTTTTTCTTCTAATCTTTGCTTTCTATTACTTTTTCAACGTAAGTCGGCTCTACATGCTGCACATAAGATGCCATCTAAGCATAATGCTTTTTCATAAAGCTATTGTATATCAAGTGTCAATTGGATGCCTTACTCTTTCCAATGTCCTCAATTGAGATGCAATAGCTAGTGTCTCAACTATTCTTCATGTGGTGGTACATATTTCCCTACACTTTTTATGCTTCGAGTTTTAACATGAGGTATTCCAAACTCATCTTCCATAGACTCATCTTCTGAACTCTTATCCATAGGCTTCTTTCTTTTTGCTATTTTTGGCTTCTTTTGTGTAGTCCTCAACCTATGACTCCATGGGCTTTAGCTTCCATTATTTTCTACATATTCTTGAGGACCAAACATGTCTTCAATATATTGATTTCTTTGAGTCTTTTTGTTGCAAATTTCTCTAACCATCATCATTACTGCTCACATCAGCATCCATCTCAATTGTTGCTTTAGGTATATATCATAACTCATATTCGTTGAACCTTACATCCTTACTTATATAGACCTCTCTACTAACAAGATCATAGCATATATAACCTACTTTTATGTTGCAAAAAATAGATCAATGTCATCTTGTTGAAATCATCAATGAATGCAATATAAAACCTGCATCTTCCACTCAATAAAGTACTTTGGCATGGATCCCATATGTTTGAACGTACAATTTTCAAAGCATATGTGCCAATTCTTTCCCTCTTTAAAAATGGGAGTCTAGACTGCTTGCAAAACTGACATGCCTCACATACATGGTCATAGTTTACATAGCCAAAGTGCAAAAGACCACGAACAATCTATCTAGACTACATCTACTTTAGCATTTGCAAGTTAACATCCCAATTCTTCTATGCCACAACCCAACATCATTGTCTTGTCCATGTCCAACCTCCACATACATAGAACTTTTTATGACAAGAGTACCTGCATCCAATGTAAACAACCTACATTTGGCCATGTGCAATCCGCTTGCCAGTTTTCCATCTCTAAACTTCTCAATGAAGCAAACATATTTATTGAATTGTAGTTGCATTCCTTGATCAGTCAAAATGTCCAACAAAAGACAAGTTCTAAATTATCATAGGCACATATAAAACATCCCCAAGTTTATTCTCTATGCCATCTCTGGTTATCAATGGAATACTACGAATGTGAGTGATCTTATGCAATATATAATCTCCCATAGCAACATACTCTTCACTTTGTATTTGTTGCTTCATGTCAAACTATTCTACATGATGTGTCATATGATTTGTAGCTCTTGTATCCAAAAACCAATCATCCTCTCTAAGGGGATGGGTCATGCTACTAAGTACATGCTCCATAGGAAAAATATGATGTCTATGTGATGAAGCATCTATAGAGACATAACATGTGCCTTCATAACCACTTGCATAATGACATGCTAAGTTCATGGGTGACCTCTAGACATAGAATTTTGCTTGTGATAGCATTCTTTCCCAAAATGGCCACACAAACACCATCTATAGATGGTGTTTGTCGAAAGTAATGACAAACACCATCTCTATTAGGTCTATACCACATTCAAAGGAGCTATGACCGTTGGAAAAACTATCTTTACAACCATAAGAAGACCCTATGGCTCTTAATGAGCTACCGAACCTCTTTGATGGTAGACTACATTATCTTGACTAGCACTTTTCCCACTATTAGATGCATTATGACCCAATTTTATTTCTTCAGTAAAAGCAACAAAGCAATCAACTTCTCAAAGTTAGTTTTGTATGCTATTGAGAGATGAGGTGCTTTTCCTCCATGGAAGATGAAATGAGGATTTCTTGCACTCATGCCAAGCACACACGCCCCCTCAGCATTCCAAAAAAGATTCTTTAACATTTGATGTAGTTGTGTGAGGATTCGATGCATCATGCAAAAAAAAGGCATCTATAGCGTGACAGAGAGGAGCATTGAAGAACAGAAGTGTGGCGAGCTTTGGACTGCTAACACAACTAATCAATCTCTCAAAGCGGTATCCTTTTGGGCCGAGTCACTTTATAGGCCCTTGTACCCTAGCTCGCCATAGATGAGTGGCACCTTGGACTATAGTTGTGGGGTGGGTATAAGAAAAAAGCGATTTGCTAGCGGTTCACAGCCGTAGATCATCAAGAGAGCTCGGCAACCTCCGGGAGTCCGGGGTTGCCACTTGTCCACTGTGCCCAAATCAAATGGTTAAAATCTAACCTTCCATCGCCTATAAAGCAAGGTTTTCCAGAGAGCGTACACGTTCCAGGGAGCCATTTCTTTGCTCGCGTCGACCTCCAAGCAAGGTATGCTCTCGCCTTCCATGGCGCTTGACAGTTAGTGTGTTTTTTAATTCTGTATGGCTTATCGAAGGAATGCTCTGTGTAGAAATGTATTGTGCGGCCATTTTTAGGCGCTCTAGAGACAACTTTAGCGCTGCATCGTCCTCTTCTGCACTATCGTTTGTTGCTTCCATGTCTATTTATGTTTCTCTACTTATGGCGTCTCTGTTCTTAATTGATCCACCGTTCTCCGTTTCCAGTCTTTATCGATCTACCGTCCTTCGTGTTTCTGTTAATTGTTTCGCCATTCTCCCTATTACAGGAAATCCTTCTCGATGTGCAGAAATTATACTTCACTCATCGGTTCCGCAGAAACCGTTGCTTGTTTTCTGTATTTGATTGTCTTCGTATTTGCTTCTCGATCTGATCGGTTGTGCAGAAGTCGTTGATTGCTTGCGCTGCTTTTGATTACTGGACATTCTTCTTAGCATGATGAGCTACATCGTACTGTTTTGAAATGTAGCCCGCTGTTGTATGTCCACTCTCGGTAGAAGTGTGCTTCGCTTGTTGAAGCGGTTGATTCAGCTACAATGCATATGCTACATTCTTTTGGATAGTTGCGAGCTTCAAAAGATCTTTGGATTGCATGCTTGGATCTGTCATTAGCCCTCTTTCAAGGAACAGTTTCTTGCATATTTGCTCCTCGATTAATCTCTTGATTTCTTTACGGAGCTCAACCTGCAAGCTACGCTCCTGAACCTTATCCTTTGTTCAAGGCGTCTATGGTATCGGGTTACCTTTCATACTCTTCTTTATTTCGATGGTCAATTGTGTGCTGATGGTGCTATATGGCAATTCTTTCTGCTGTTTTAACGTCATTCTCTTCTTTATTGCGATAGTCATTTATGTATTGATTGTGCTATATGACACTTTGTTCGGGTATGACAGAAATGGCTACGTCATATTCTAGCCTTCCAGTCAAGGGACAAAAGCTGAATCCTGATGCTCCTTCCTTTGAACTTTCACCTAATAAACTTGACGGAGATGAAGGGGACTACAACTTATCAGATCTGCATCCAGAGGAATTCTCCACAGAGCTTCATGAGCCCACAGATTACGATGATTTGCCTGATCAAGATTCCAGAGAGCTCCCTCCAGGATGGGATGTTGAAGATTTCTCTCCAGAGTGGTGGAGTCTTGTGCAGTGTAATTCTGAATTTCGCGAGTACTGGTTGAGTGGTTATGAATTCTTGGATTTTCTGGGTGACGGAGATGACATGGATTCTACTAAACGGAAGGTTGAAGAATTCATTTTCGCCAGAGCAAAGGAGGATCATCAAGCTGAGACATCAACAATGGAAGAGGAGGTTGGAGGTTCAGTCACCAAGGATGCTGATCAGCAAGCTGCAATGAAGGAAACTCTAAACCTGGACAAGGAAATTGAAGGTTTGCTACCAGGTAACCTTTGGCATGTTTATAAGGTTAGTTGATTAGAAGTCTGAAGTTCTTCCGTATCTCGAAAGCTCACGTACCAGAGTTTTCTAGGGATTCTCCTTCTGCTTACAAGTTTGTAGGACAAATTAATCTTATAAATGCTTTATGGGTCCATTGATAATTGGAAGTTCGATATGTTCTAGAAGATAAACTTAGATGATATTTGATGCAGATATTCGGTTGATATACTTTATTTGATGTGAGAAGGTATTCGTCTCTTGTGAACACAAGCCATACTTCGAGATGCTATTACTTGCAGATGATTTGGTTGATATTTCATTTGATAGGATATTTGTTCCTCTTGACATGAATGCGATATTTCTTGCACATGTTCATCTTACGTGATGAGTAGATTATAGATTCATACTGATACGTGATGAGTGGGTGGTATTGTAAGTTCTTGTGTTGCTAGTTGGGAGTCTCTTTCTTACACCTCTTTTTTGTCTTTAACTTCTTCAGAAGTTGCTGATGGCAGCGTGTCCATGGTTGTGAGAGAGATAAAAACTTTGCAGTTGAATTGATCTGACTGCTGCCTAAAACTTTGGGCAAGTGACTTTATTGCTCTTCAAGTGACCCATATACTTCATCAGTGTGCCAATAGTTTGCCATCTTTGTGGCCAGAAGCAGTTGATCTCCTCTCATCACTTCTTTGTATCTTTTTGTATATTTGTAGCCAATAGTGTAAATCCTTGGGCACCGGAAAATTTCTACACATACCTCTACAAGCAAACTTCCACTCAGAGATGTTAAAGGAGATGGTCCCAGTTTTCAGGCTAACAATCTGATGTATAAACTACTCCCTATACAGGTCAATTAGAAAGTCTTGTGTTCTATAATAGGAAGTCAATAGGTACTCCAAAGTGTTGGTGATATGACAGCTGATTTGAAATAACTCTGGGCACTGGCAATCTCACATTACCAAATTGTGGAAGCTTTTTTTCTGTTTGTTTACTCAACTAATGCAAGCAGTTCAATTGCTACAACAAAAGGCCATTCTGACATTTTGGACAGGAGGATTTTAAGTTGGTGGAAGAGACCCATGCTTTATTGAAAAACTTTCTGTTAAGCTGCTCAAAAAGCGATAGTGTGCAGAACATAATTGCTTCAAGTGTTGGGCTGGATTGGTATATTGTATAAAACGCTATTGGGTGAGCACCGCTACAAATGCCAAGCATTAGGATTATTCACAGAAGGATAAGCATTGCTCTTGACAAGATTTTACTGTCCACTTGAAAGCTGATATTTAAAATAAGGACACACAAAAACCAGAAAACAAAGAGTAGTCCCTGTTTTCTTTTGAAAGATAGAGCGGGAAAACGGAGAGGCGGAAATGTTTATTGGTGGGAAAGGGAGAGGTTAAAATGTTGTTATTAACTTTTATTGAGTCTCTCATTTTAGTTTCAATAGAGTTTTCATACTAGCAAAGAAGGCATATCATTGATGCTTTCTGATATGACAATATGAGAGAGAGAGAGAGAGAGAGAGAGAGAGAGAGAGAGTTGTGGCTTCCTACTGGGGATGTTCTATGTGCTCACAAGATCTTGCGTGTCCGTTGTATCTTTTGGACTTGTGATGAGACATTGATTCATCTCTTCATCTCTTGCCTTGTGGCGAGATAGATTTGGAGCTTTGTTTCTTGTGTGGACCTCGGTGACTCGGTGGCCCATGTTGGAGGATTACTATCATGGTAGATCTCTTCCATGATTTCAATGGATTTGGTCCTCCTTGATGTGGTTGCTCTATATTGTTTGCTCTACTCCTATTGCAATGCTTACATGATATGTGTTATGTTTTGCCATCTAACTAGCCATAGGCATGGTCACACTAGGAGGAGCTTGCAATATGGGCACATTCTGAATCATACTTCCTCTCCCATTGGCAGTACTCATTGGTGTCCCTTTATTGATTTTGGATGCATCTTGGGAAGATAGCATAGGATTTTTTAAAATTCCTATGCATACTATTAGTGGAGGAGCCTTCTCGATTGATATTATTTGACCATTGATATACGGTTTTTTTAAATGGCACATGAATTTTATGCGTTGGATAATAGCATTTGCTTGAAGGAGAAAAATATAGTGTATGATAATACTAGATTTAAAACCCACTTACAATGAACTTTTGAAATGAATATCAATCAATAGAGATAATAAAAATAAAGATGATATTTACATGCCTCTTAACTGTGCTTCTATTGGACAATTAGATGTAGCTTCCACGAAGTGTAGGCCAATGTTTGGGATGGTCAAGAAGCCTAGATGTATTTCCAATTTTTGGTGGTTGATTGTTCATTGGTAATCTTGAAGTTTTCACCTATCAACAATGTTTGGTTCAAGGACAATATGTTTTATGGGTGATGGAGTTGGTCTTGGTGAATCAATCCTTTAGAATCTCACTCATTGACTTTCTAAAATCAGCTATTATCAAAAGATCGAAATGCAAGCAACAAAAGATAGTTGTTATGGAGTTGGAGTTTGTAACAAAGTTTGGAGGTTACACTTGTGCAGATTATATGTGCTTAATTAGTGGTCTTTCTCCGTGTAAGAATTTCAAGTTGCTTCTTATTAGCTTTGATTGCACATTACTAGTAGTTGATATTGATTGGGAGAGAAGGATTACCCTTTGCAATGTTAATGGTCGCAATGATACAAAGGATGATGTGGCTTTTGGTTTTCACAAATGCCTTTTATCCTTTTTCCACAACAGATGGTGAAGAATTAGGTTGGTTGGTATACAATGCCATAAAAGCTAAGGAAACTCTAGTTGGCTAAGAGCATAACGTTAAAGTTTTGCACAAGAGGACTTAAAGAATTGGCTAGAGCTTTAGATGAGAATCACAAATCGTGGTGGGGAACTTTTGGTAGTACAGATGAGTAATCTTAGGCAAGTGGTCAGAACTTGTGGGGGTCTTTTGGAAGTGTTCATGCACTATCCATGAGCATATTTAGGCCACCTAAAGTTTGCTTTTGTAATTGTTAATCATATTTTGTGAATGCTAAAGTCAGACAACATCACAATATGAGTGTCGAATTTATTTGATGGTGGATTATTATTTTGCAAAGCTTCATTATATTATTTTGGGCACTTGTAATTATTATTATACTTCATGGACATTAGATTATTATGGTTGTATTATTTTGTGAGGGTTGGGCTTACAAACCTGTGTACATTGTATTGTGATGATATTGGATTGTGTTTCTTGGGTCACGGAACTATCTTCAAGCCTTCAAGCTTTTGGGACTACAACGTGGGAAGGTAAGTTGGTGAGTTAACTAAATCTCAAAGCTAGTCTTATATACTTGCTTTCTTGGTTTGGAGAGAAGGATGCTTGGTTAGTAAGAATGGAGTGTCGAGAGATGAGGTGAGAGATTATTGCCAAAGTGAGTTATAATTTTTGAAACAATATTGGAATGTTGGTGAGTTTGGCTCAATAGTAGTGTCTAAAGATCTTATTTCTTGGCTTTGCATAATTTTACCATTTGAAGTTATCACATATGTGAGGTTATTTCAATTAATTCATATTATAGAAATGAGTTATTATTCATTTTTTGCTTTCCAAACTATGGATATAAGTTCAATTTTTGTTATCCACATGCAACTTATTTTGTTATCCACATGCAACTTATTTGATGGGTTAATCTTTTTGGTAAGCTTTTTTGATAATATTTCCACTTAGGTGAGCTTATAGGACATAGGTAGTAATCCATATTGTGTTGTACTTTGCATTCATTGCTCCTAAACCCCTACCATACTATTGGTCTATAAGATATTGGTAATGAAACCATTCAACAACCCAAATCAGGCACTAAGGTAATAGGATACATGCAACCTTCAAAGGCCAATGCAAGTCTACCACAATTGCAGCTCAAAATAATAGAAGGCCAATTCAAGACTACCAAGGTAGCACCTCATTCAAATAGAAGGTTGCATTTGGATGATGTTACCTTCAAAATGAATCTTTTTGTTATGACCTTTTTGACCCACAAATAAGCTGAAGAGACTCAAAACTTTTAAGACCACCATAAACATGATCTATTTCAAGGTTGTATTCCTTAATTGAAAAGTTGGTTTCTAGATACATGGCCATCTATGCACTCCATCTCTATTAGTTGGTAATTGGTTTGGGGTCCAAAGCGACCCCACACACACACACACACACACACACACACATGTTCCCTAAATCCAAATATTTCACACAGTGGTGAAAATTTTGGTGATTTTAAACCTTAAAACAAACTTAGAAGGCTCAAAAACCTATGAAACCATTGTTGGATTTGGACATAATTGATATGAGGGAGAGTTCATAGAAATAGTAGACTTTGATAGGCTAAATCCCAAGAATTGAGTAGAAGCTCTATTAAAATCAAGATAACCCTAAGAGTTCACCTAAAATCGATATATGCCCCAAACAACCACACTAAACTTTCTTTTAATTCATAGTTTTAAAAATGACTCTTTAACCTAGATTAGATGCACTTACTCTTAGCCAAAAGCATCATTACATGATATCAAAATTCCACTATTTTGGTGATTCATAAAAAGTTCTTTAGATGCTGAAAATTTGCAAAAGAAAGTCCAAGAAAGAAAATCAATCATTTAAAAAGTGCCTAAGATCATTTTTCTCCTTTTCCTTCACAGGCTTTTCTTGGGGTCTCTTTTCCCCTTTCTCCATGCTGTCCCAATACCTTGCATATCGGCCCTTGTTTTCATCCTTATTGAAGTTGCTATCCCAGTTGGTTGACATGGGTATAGCCTTGGAGCTTGCAATCTAAAGCAGAAACACAAATTACAATATGATTTTTTACAAAATCGCATTATTTTTCATGTTTGAGATTCCTTTTTTAAATCTTGAAAAGGTAAAGTATGTTTTTTATTTTCCACATATTGGTCTAAAATCACTTATTTCAAAGGTAGGTTGGTGAACTAATCTTGATACACAAGGAGTCAATCTCTATTGTACACATATGTATATATATATGTTTGTACAGAGAGAGAGAGAGAGAGAGAGAGAGAGAGAGAGAGAGAGAGAGAGAGAGAGAGAGAGAGAGAGAGAGAGAGAGAGAGAGAGAGAGAGAGAGAGAGGGATTTTCTGTTGCTTCTTACACACACGGACATGGAGACTTATAATGCTCAATATTGACACTTCTATATGTTGCATCAATGAAGATGTAGCATCTCTTCAATTTTCCATAGATGACCTATTGTCCTTTGACTCCATTGTCTCTATATTACATGGAAATGGATGATTTTGGTCGATAGAGGACTTAAGACCTTGATATGGTGGATTCAATAAATAAATGTAGATGATAAACATTTTCAAAGAGGTCAACAAAGTTGAATGTAATGCAACCAATTTCTAGGATATCCATGGCAATAAATTTTATTAATTTAACATGATGGTAGTAGCTTGGTGTCAACACCTTTTTACTTGGGAAACCCATTCCCACCCCAAAGCATTGAAATATCCTATGCAAAAATTTTAGGGCATTGGGCCAAAAATGAATCTTCATCTTCACTCTTGAAGAATTTTTTTTGGTTGGATACCATTAACATTTTCTTAGATAGATTCAAAGGACGTAACCCCCATTTTCTATATTTGATTACACCTCTTATATGCCTTGCTTGTAGGGATATTATAACACCTTATGATAGAAAACCTAGCCATATGTTTGCTTGCTATGACGATGCCTTGGGTGCAAAATTTTTGGATGTCCAACCAAATTTGATTATTGTCTAGTGCCAATCTTTTAACACTATCATGCCGAAATTGAGTCTCCATTGGTGAATAATCAAAATTTGTTGAAGATCCAAAGATGTTTACAACTAAGGGATTATTATGATTGCAATATTCATATAATGTCTAGCAAAAATTTGAGTTGTGACCTAGTAGACTAAAATTTGGATGGACTATCATGGCTTACATGCAACTTTTGGACATTGACAAAGCTCCTATTCTTTTAAGAGTTCAATGAGACCTATGGCTCAAGCTACTTGATATGGGTAGCTTATACTCTTATTTTAAGTCATCTATGCTCTCTCTCTACTAAAACCATGAAAAGAAAGAAAGAAGATTCAAGAGGTGTAGTAGACACACCTAACTTACTTTTCTACCATTTTATTCAAAATGGAGGAGAAGGTGTTGACAGTTTCATGATCCAAATGTGGCTCCTCTCGATCTGCTATACCACTCCTCTCTTGATCTGTCTACTATGGCCACTCCATTGCCAAGAGAAAAATAGATAATAAGGAGAATAAGAAGAATAAGAGGATGGAGAACGGAGCTTCTTCCCACTTGTCTCTCACACACAATCTCTCTCCCTCACTCAATCTCTTATTCTCATGCTCTTATCAAGATAGAAAGTCTTGCAGGTAATCAAACTAGTGTCTTCCATGTAAAATTCTTCCCTGAGTGTCTACTTGAAAGCTATCTAGTCAACATCCTACATGTACAATTCAGTA
Source organism: Lygodium microphyllum (assembly GCF_053477565.2). Taxonomy (NCBI): domain Eukaryota; kingdom Viridiplantae; phylum Streptophyta; class Polypodiopsida; order Schizaeales; family Lygodiaceae; genus Lygodium; species Lygodium microphyllum. The sequence continues at coordinate 132,023,836 of NC_141135.1, forward strand.
ACTTCGGCTTTCAATTCATGTATAGTGACCCATACAAATAATTGGCTCCATGCAAGTTGAGCCACCCCAAAGAACTCCATCTTTTGAGCATAGATATGCAAATATATAGATACATTCCTGCCATTAAACAACTTTATCTCATGCTCTATTGCATGCATAGCATTCATCACAACAGTTTTTGTTTGAGCAAAAGCCTTTGTTGTTGTTGTACTTGCATAAGCATGTTCATATTTTGCACAAACTATTGCAAAACATCACTAGAAATTGTGCTTGAAGGTTCTACCATCTTGTCTTTCCTTTCAACGACCTTTCATGTCGGGTTCAACAATGTCAGAGGGGTTTTAGTCAAAAGGTCATATCCACTAGGGATCGCATAGAGAAGGAAGTAGAAAATAGGAGATAAGAAGAGAAGAAAAAGAATAGGCAAGGGATTCAAATATGCTAAAGCCTCCACATAATATAAATACAAAGCTCAATGATTCAAAGCACTATGTATGTATTGATAGAATCTAAGAAGATAAACAAAATCCTTGTCTAGGACTATTTAAAAGCAATTTCCAAGCATTAGATCTCTTGGAACTCCTTGGTGGACCAAAATCACATACCAAACACTAGCTTCTTCTTTGCTACTCAGACGACAAATTTGATGGTTTTGTTGACTCCAAAAAGGGGATAAAACTCTAGGATTCCTACTTAGAATTCTCCTAGATCGCTCCTTCTTTTTCTCCCCATTTGGAGTGTTGTTTGCTGCTTGAAAACTACGATCGCACATAACACAAATTTGAAAGCCCCTTCTTTTTGCATGAGATCTCCTCAAACTGGCAAAAAATCCACTTGCTTTTTGCATGTCACCCTATTCTAGAAGTTTTTTTACACCTTTTTAAGATATTTACAAGAAATAATATCTAAAATATAAAAAATAAGCTAAACTTGTCCAAAAATCCCATGTCTTGGAACTATCCATACTATGGATACTAACATTAATGAATAATATGACATTGACTCTCTAGATTAATAAGAACACTGGATGATGATGCACTCCAGGGTTTTTCACACTCTCTCCGCGTATTGGCATAGTATCCACCCCCTTTGAATTTGCACATCCTCTAGTGTGTGCCAAAGTCCTAGTTGTCACACCAAGTTGTTTTGAGTCCTTCTCATCCTCTGCAACCATATCCTTTTCTTCTTCATCTTCTATATCTTTATGGCTAGCCTTGTATCATGGCCACTATTTTCTTCCAATTTTGGCAACTCATAGGCAGTAGATTCTAGCCTCTTGAATAATTTTATTTTTTCCTACTATCGAAAGTTTTATGGTAGTCCCATCTAGCTCATTTAATGCATAAGTAGTGTTATCAAACACTTCTCTTACCACATAGGGTCAGAACCATCGTTTGGAGACTTTATACATGGCACTATGCTGGTTGTCCAAACCGTTGTCATAAACCAATATCTAATCCCCATCTTATATGTTTATTAACCTCAATTTATGTCTTTTGTCAAACTATTTCTTGTTCTGTATCCTTATTGCCCTTAACTTTGTAATTGATGCCTCTATGTCTTAAGAATTTATTTCCAACTGTTTAATGCGCAAGGCCAACAACTTCTCTCGATTCAACTCCTCTTCCCAAGGTAGTACACTCCATGTGTGTAGAGGCGAGCTCATGCTCAACCGCCAAGACCCACGGACCGCTTATTGTTTCAAACGTTTCAAGCAAACACCTGTGGCTATCTCTCACCTAGCTGATGTACCTTCGATCCTACTCAGGTGTAGTGAGCTTACCTCGATGCTCGAATGAGGTGCCTCCTCCCTCAAGCACATCGATAGCTCCATGATTTGAGATGTGAGCTCAAGTATCCTCAAGCCTCTATCTCCACCCTCATACCGTAAGTCACATAAAGCCTCCGGAGGAATTCTCGCTTCACTAAAAAACTATGATGTGAGGAAGGAGGGTTAGGATCCGACTGAAAGAGAAGCGCGGGGTCCCAGATGAAATGTCCCCCTACAAATAGACTTGGTTCATCAGATCAATTCCATTGGGTTTCATATGGATTCAACGAGTTAAAGATTCCCAGTTCAAGGAATTGCTCACGTAACAATATGGTCTCGAATCAATCCTCCAATTTTTTGGCCTGTCTTTATTTCAATTTATCCAAAGTTCTTTCGTAACTGAAAAAATATCCTTTTGTATCATATGATTCAATTGGGCTAAGTTTTTAGTGTTCTAGTCAAGTTCCCATTGGTAGATTTTAGAATGAAGCTGGTGAAGAAGTATTACGTTCTACAAATCATTAGATTCAAACGATAATCTTATCGATTCATAAGTACCACTTTGCATGAAACTGAAATTCCAAAGCTTGGGAGACCCAATCATTTCACGCGATACTTCTTCCAAAATCAAGTTTGTTTCACCCGACTGTTTGATCTCATAATTGGTTCGAAGTCCCTTTTTTCTCGTAGATTGGAAAAAACGACTTGCATGTATCATATCCGAGGAACACCCCATAGGAGAAGGAAAGGAAAGGCTATTCTTAGATTGATTTCCACTTCCAAAAATTTTTGGTCATGGAAAATCCCTCTGAAGGTTTTCCAGAATACCACAAGCCAGATGAAAACCATTCTCTAAATACTTATCAATAATAATGGGATTGTCTCCCTTTATTAGATCCATTCTTAACCAGTAATCATGAGGCACTAATATAGCTAGTAGCCCAAAAATATGTAGAAATAGAGTGAGTTCCATAATTGTTGACTTGGCTCTTGGAGACTCTAAATACCAGTCAAATAAGTGATAAAATTGCTTCTTTAGTGTATTAGTACCAATCCACAAAGAATCTGTGGTATAGGAGTATCTACCAAACTCTTTTTCAGAATAGCTTTTCCTGTCTTATGAAAAAATATTTTGTACTCCGAACCGGATTCAATTGCATTATCCAGATAAGTCGCAACCACATGTTGTCTATGTAAGCAAATATAATTGCATTACTACATACGATTTTTTCTCTTCTATAAGTACTGATTAATAATGCTTCATGAGCAAGAAAGAATAAATCTCGTTTACTATAACACGTAGTTCCAAACCCGGTTCCTTTAAGAAAAGATGGATCAACCTGTATGTTAAATCCTTTGACACATGATAGAATCAAAAATTCTTTATGACACTGAAAACTATTAGTGATGGGACCTGAAATGGGCCGGCACTGGCTATAGCACTAGCCCGACCTCATGCTCATGACACGTAAACACCCTCACGGCCTCGGGGACTAGGAGCGTCAATCTAATGCTAAAGGACCAACTGCCCTAAAGCTTAATTTATGCATTTATAGTTTATAGTCCAACGTTTCCCTAAAACTCCTCAAAGGGAGAACCCAAAGTACGTAGACATAACGCCTCGTCACACACACATAGAAGGCACTCCACCGACTAATAGTCGGAGCCCCACTGCAGCTCTGCTACATCGCAGGGATTGGCAATTTGATGCCTTGCTAAACATATAACACAAACGAGCACAAAATCCTCTCAAGGTACCAATATTTTACTTTCCAGGATGTACCATTCCTCACTACAATTTCCCCTTAGGACCCAAAGACTAACCTACAGCTTAGGACATCCTCTCACGCTCATCATTGGTCACAACCTAAGGAAGACAGGTGCCATGCATCCAGGAGGTTTTTCTGATACCTTTTAATTATTATGATTAATGCAAATTGTATATGGCTATGTGCTCAGACAAAAGAAAGATCAGCATCGTGCATGGTGCATAAAGCATTCTTTCCATGAATTTCACTAACGCGTGCTGCGTTGAAAGGAGGCACCGAGCCATATGCTCATGCTACCATCCTCTTTATTTAAACCATTTCCTATATGGCAAGTGCAATGCATAAATCAAATATTTTCTTTATCTTTCAGCGTTTCAGCCCCTCTTCATCTAACTCTTAGTATTTGCATCATTGATCGGTTAGATAGGGTTTCTATGCATTTCTCCCCTTTAAAAGAACGATAAATACGCACAAAACATAGAAACGGGGACAAACCGAGGCCAACCTCATGCTTTGCCATCATTATACATTGCAAAAATATAGATATAATTTTTCCTAATTTTCCTCAGCCCGTTTTCTATTTTTCTCTAATTTTAAATCTATTTTTCCCATTTTTGGGCAAATTTTTCCTATTTTTCTTTAATAAATAATGACTGAAAATGAAAGTTGATTGTGGGCTGTGGCCCTTAGGTTCATTGACAACAAAAACTCATATTTCGTTGGTGTGACATATCATATTTCTCATTTATATAGCAAAATCCCCAATTTTACCCTTAAAACACGTGTTTTCCATGTATTTTAACACTAATTCCGGCCATGTAGCCTTATATTTTCTGATTTTCAGGTTGCAAACAGTTGAAACTCATAGAAAACAATGTCATAATGCACTTTCATCCCATATGAACAAGGTTTCATAAAGCAAATAGCATAAAAAGATCACTTTCCTTTGTAAAAATAGCATTACTGCTTATTTTCAGGTCTCGGTTTCTTGGTCTTGATTAGGGGAATGATTTCCAGCATACATTTAATACTCAGCATCTTCAAGAACAACACTCTTTATGTCTTCATCCATCCGGAAGCAATCCGATCTCATCCGGACAAGCTTTCCTCCATCATTCTTCATTGTCTTCTTCCACACAAGAATAGCCCCTTAAGGGAGAGAGAGGGAGGAGAGAGAAAGACTAGAATTGGCTCTCTTCATTCAGGCCACCATTGTACGGGCGAAGACAGGCGATAAGACTAGCCAAGAGAGGGAAGATCAGCCCCATGATCGATTGTATGGGTTGCTTTCAGCCTGCATACTCCATCTCCATCATGAGAGGGCGCAAAAAACGGCCGCCATGTTGCTCCACGTTTTTTCTTCATCCCTCATTCTCTCTCCACGTTATTTGATGTAGGATGCATAAATTTTTTTTGGGGGGGGGGGGGGGGGGGGGGGGGGGGCGGGGGGCAAAGGCTCCAAAGGGCACCCCTTTTGGCCCTCTCAAATGTCCACCTTTTCATATCTTGCCTCTTTTGTGGCCATTTCCCCATCCTGGCTCCGATTCGAGTGCTGTAAATTTCTGCACGTTTGGCTTTACATCCCACATTGACTGGTAACTCCTGTTGAAAAATTATCAAAAATCCACAAGTGTCGCTCGGGCACCTTTTAAGAGTCGTATTTCACTTGCTGCTTAAAATCGTCCTAGCTGGAGCTGCCGCCTTCGATGTTAAATATTTTCCCCCTAAATTCCAGATTTTTTGGCAAATTTTAGGCACATCCTAGGCTCCAAAATCCGCTCTCAATTAGGTTTACTAAGATTTATCAATTGGTTTAACTGATTTGGGGCTATCAAAGTTGGATCTGTCTTTGCAAGTAAGTGAGTTGAAGCCATGATAAGATGTTACAAATGCGAGAATCCCTATTCTCATTATGAATATTCCTCAATACTAGGTAAAGTAAAAATCTGGGATCAGCTTCTAATTTGTGATACGAACCATGAACACTCAATTCATGAATATCTTGAATCCATATTGTACAGGGAGACATCTCCTTTGCTATTCCAAAAATAGAATTGACTCGACGTACCCTTTCTTTTGAGATAAAAAATCCACGTACATTCTTCTTAAAATAGGATCGATTGTATAGAAATTTTCTTATCCGTAGTTTCACCAACGGGAAGTGGGAATTGGATGCTATATCCCTAATGAGATAAGACCTTCCAGTTTCCTCAGACCCTACTAATAGAATTCCCTTAGATGGTAAGAATCCTGATTGGAGCCAAATAGGTGTTTCACAACATGGCCTATGTGGTACATCGCTCTGTCTCATTGTCAAAAGATTTCTTTCAAAAGTGGAACAAACCCACTTCTCCGCGGGATCCGACTTATATATCTTCTAGTTCCATAGATTATTTTGATGTATTTGAAGTAGGTATGACACAAAAAGAAATCCTTCTTGTGGAGAAGATTCATGATTCATCCCGCTACTTGAGCTAGAATTCCATTTTGATTAGTACTCGAAAATAGTCTCATTTGTAACTAAGTACTGAGTCAGTAATTCCTTATTGGTCCTAAGGGTATCGGGGCTTCCCTTATGAAGCATCCATGACTCGAGTTCACTTTTCACTAATGAGTAAAAGAATATATTATTGAGATAGTTCAGGAATCTCTTCAAAGAATGTATCAATAGATCCCTCGTTGTCATTTCTTTTATTGAAGGGGAATACATTAGCTTTTCCAGATGGGATCTACGCCTCAAGTCCATCAAGTATTCAATCATATTGAAATGTTTCCATAAATAGAGGGAACTAAAACTTGAAATAGTGGGCCAAAAATGCTTGGAAGATGGTAGAACAAAGAGTATCCAAAGAATGAGGTAATATAGGATAGAATGATTTGGGAGTTTCACTGTTGACCATCCCGAGAATGAAACCTTCGTCTCATTCATTTATTTGACAAGAAAAAGATCTATCTTGGAGAATATGTTATTGATTGTATCATTTCTGAATCTTGATGCTAGTTTTTGCAACAAGTAAGAGCTAGCACTGTCTATATGATTCGCCATTCTTTCTTCGATTTTGGGGATATTGTAGTATAAATCATCATTTACTTTTAGTCTCACTTCTAGATATGTCTCTTGAATCAGATGGTAAAAGTATCTCCACCAGGTGATGGTGAAAAACTAGGGTATATATTCCCAAAAAAAGCTCAATTTCTCCGATATATTGTCCCTCCAACAAATCCAAGAGATCATATACTCGTTGAAATCATTTAAGAATTCCTTCAATGGCATGATACGAACGGATAGGTTCTTCCAAGACATCTAGATCTGCTAGCTTCTCTTTGTGCAAAACCCCCCTTCCAATCAATTCCATGAAAGATCTTGTTGCACCGATGTGGAACAATGAGGATTTTTTCGACTAGTAAAGTGTTTCCGATTCTTCTAATTCCCAGAAAGATCTGATAGATGAATCACTTTGATAGAGCCAATTTGCAATGCAATCATTCACCAAGATTGACCTCTCTTCAATAGACTTCTCTAAATCAACTGGATCCAAGCCTATATTCTTAGGACGGGGTCGAGGTCGGAGTTTTGTTTTGCGGTTAGCTTGTAGATAAAATTAAATTTCAATAAAGTTAGGTTAGAAATCCATGTAATAGGCAACTATTTTGCATGGTTTAAAGAGCACGGTTATGACAACTTTTTTTGGCAAAAGCTTGACTCTATCCTTGAGTGCAATGGAATGAAGACGTGTGGAAGCTAAAGCCTCTAGAATTATTGCACATAAATTCATCCATGAACCTATGTAAATGGGGTTAAAAGTAGTAGATAGCTTGGTTCCTATAGGTCGTGGTTAATGAGAATTGAGAATCGGTCACTGATAGATTGGACAGACTGCTATAGCTATTGATACTATCTTGAATTAAAAAGCAATCAACACACAGATCACTTGCGATAGTGAAAAATTGTCTTGTGTGTATGTAGCAATTGGAAAAAAACGTGCAACCGTGGCATAATTGGTTAAGATTCTGTCGGAAGCTGGTGCTTTGGAATATTTTATCATTGTGGTAGTTATTGTTTTGGAGCCTGCTCCTCCGTAATTTCTGGCACTATATTCCGATTGTGCTATGGGAGAATATTTTAGAGATCATGGAATGTATGCATTAATCATTTACAATGATCTCAATAAGTAATTAGTGGCATATTGATAAATGTTTTTATTGCCACGCTGACCACCAAGTCGTGAGGTTTTCCTTGGAGATGTCTTTTATCCATATTTGCGTTCATAGTAAAGAGCCACCAAAAGGTTAGACTAGACTAGTGCGGGCACCTTAATTGCCTTACTTGTCATTGAGACATAAGCTGGAGATGTCTTTGTTCACATTCCTACCAATACCATTTTTATTACAGATGGACAAATTTTTTGGAAACTAAACTCTTCTATCGCGAGGTTCGGCTTGTCATTAATGTAGGATTATTTGTTAGTCGCGTTGCGTCTGTTGCTTAGCCAAAAGTGATGAAAGCACTTTGTGGAACCCTGAAATTGGAGCTGGCACAACATCGTGAAGTTTCCACTTTTGCGTAATTTGGGTCAAACCTTGATCCTGCTACCCAATATTTGCAATTTTGTGGTGCTAAGCCTATCGAGGTGCTTAAATAACCATAATATTCCCCGATTTCTATTGGCTATTTCCCTTCTTGCTTATTCCATCCTATCCAATTTCCTTTTGGGCCGTTTCTTTCAGCTACCGACTTGTGCTTTTCCACCTTTTTCCATTTTTTCTTGTGTTGAGGTTAACATTACCCCCCTTTGAGCAACCTAGTGCCAGTCCCATGGCACTGATGGGTAGTAGTTGGAAGGTGGGATGGATGTAGCCAAATGGCTTTTTGAGTTTGTATACAAGCCCTTGCTAAGGATGGTGTTGGATGGATCTGCCCTTGAAATTGAAAATAAAGTTGGGGTGGTTCCCTCCCTGACGCTGATGGTAGGTGGATTTGTCTTTTGAAATTGCAGATGGTGTTGGATGGATCCCCCTGAGAAAATGGCGGGTGGGTGCATTTGTCGTTGAAATTGAATATGGTGTTGGACGGATCCCCCTTAGAGAATGATGGGTGGGCAGATCTATCCTTGAAATTGACAATGGTGTTGGACGGATCCCCCCTCTCTCCCTTTGAGGTCGATATGACACAATTCTAACTTGGCTTTTCCCTATTCCCTTCAAGTTGCCTTATCCCTTTACCTATGTTCATTAAGACTATACAACTTGCACAAGAGAGAGCATGGCACTCTTATAAAATGAATTACATTGTGCCTCGTTCTTTTCTTGTAAGCCCTTGGAGGTTCTCCCTCATCCTTGAGAGAGCCTTGCTAGAACATTCGGTGCTTCCCCACATTCTTTTTGAGCACCTTGCTAGAATCTTTGGTGCTTTCCTTCGCCCTTACCTTGGTTTCTCCTCCACTTTTGCTGCCTGGGAAAAGTGAGCTTCTTTATTCACTTTTTGATTGGGGCTTCCTTAGGCACCCTTTAGTTTATTTCGACTGCCTGGTGACAAGTCGTGTAATATTATCCCCCTCCTAGACGAGTGCCAGTTCTATAGCACTTGCAGTTTTGAGAGGTTGATGAAGATTCAATGTTTTAAAAGGTGGCCGTGTGAGTTGATGATGATGGGGTCTCATGGATTGGTCTTGGGAAGAACTGAGCAACTAGTTGAGGTAGTGGAGGTCAAGAGTGAATTGAGTGGATGCTGGGGACTCCAGAGATGGTGAGTTGCAGCATTTGTATTTTCTTGGAAAAAAAAAGGTGTACTACCTGGGGGTGCATCTATCTTATCGTGTTGCATTGTGCTCATGCCAGTGGAACTGGGAGTTGGGTCGAAAACCATAAGCAAGCCTGGGTGTTGTCCCATACTTGAGGACCCAGTTCGTGCATAAGGGTGGTACGGTGAGTGTGGCTTAGGGAGATAGGTCTAATCATAGGCATGGGTGACCTCCCTAGGTAGGTCCTGCTCTTAATGTGCCCTAAGCATGGTGTGGGGAATCAAAATGGGCTAGGGGGTTAGGGATGGAGCAGCCACCGAACGTTTCTAACTTGACAACCCCTAGGTGCAGCGATTGTGACCTACGTGCTTTTTTTTTTGGGTGTCTATCATTCATCTAGCCATTGCATAGATATCTTTGCCAACGTTGAGGTAAAAAAAGTGCGGTGGGAGGTAGCATTCTTGCGAAGTAGGGTCTTGTCTTAAAAACCTCCCACTAAGGAGCTACAGCTTGTTGCTCCCTTTCAAAACTTGGCCCTGTGTCTATAGTCGGCCTTTGCCTCTTTTCTCCCCTATGCTCTGGCTTTGCTTCTTTAGACCCTGCAATTCGCGGTTGGACGTGCAACCCATGTCTTAGAGCCATGTGGGTGATCTCCAGCTTTTTCCTTAATGACTCAATGGTCTCCTCTTCCTTAGATTTCATAGTGTCCCCAAGAGAGTGTGGAGGAAGGTGTGTTGTTGGGATTTCAAAGTCACATGTGGGGCCTTTGCCTTGCTCTCTACTAACACCCTGTCGCCTTTGCAAGGGCTAGCCAACACCCTAAGTCTCTCACTTTTTCTTTGCTCCTATCCACCCATTCATCCACTTTTTTCTACATTTCTTCTAGGATTTTGTTGTGCCTACAAGCTAATGCTCTTAGCCTCCTCTCATGTTTCTCGATTTCTCTTTCCAAGCATTGTTTCTTTTCAAGCTCTAAGGCCATCCTCTCCTCTATTTTGTAGGCCTTCATACAACACTAACAACTCATCATAATTGCATTGTAGGCTCATGAGGCTTTGTGTCTGCGCCACAAGTTTTTCTTACCACCTTTCTTCTTCTCCTCCCTTGGCCTCGAGCCTCTCCTTTAGCTCCTTGATCTCTCTTTGATACATGGCCACTTGATGGTTCTCTCTAATTGAGAGGCTGCCACTGTCTCCCTTTTGGCCTCAAGCTCAGCCATGGCTATTTTCTTGTCTTCCTTTGCCTGCTCCAGCTGTGACAAGAGTTCATGTACGTAGTCCTCGTAGTTTGTAGACAATGGAAGTGTCGTGGGACTAATGGTTGTAGATGCTTCTATCTTTTACCTTTTGGGGTACCGTCTAGATTTCACACCCACAACTGCCTGTCTTTTTGCTCCCATCATAGGGTTTCCTGCACTTGCACCTTGAGTTGCCTCTTTATTGACCAGGAACTGCACCCATGCCACAAGATTGCTGGCATCCACTGTGGTAGAGGAGTCTTGGGTGGGTGCAGTGACTAGAGTGGCGAGCAATAGGATGGGTGGTATGGGGTTGATTAGGCCCTTGCCCTTACCCTCGGTTATTGGGTGTGGTAGGCTTTTGGGTGCTTTGGAGCTGGTGCTTGGACCTTTGTGTCTGGGTGGACTCATGGTAGCTAGCTCTTCTTGCCTTGAAAGCTGCTCCACTGAGAGGTGGATGGCCAGGGCTATGTCTTCTTCCTCTTTCTTCCTGAGCTCCACATTGTCTTCCTTAGCTCTCCTATTTTTCTCCTCCTCAGCTTTCTTCGATTCCTCTTTTTTTCTCTTTGCCTTGTCTCTTTCTTTTCTCTTTTTTTGTTCTTCTATGCTTTTGGACTTACTTTGGGCTCCATGTAGGTCTGGTTTCTCTTTCTTCCCACTCTTGTCTTTGGACTTCTTTTGTGGAGTCTCTTTCTTTGATTTCTTGGCTCTTCCTTAGCTTGATTGTGCTTCTTGATCTCCTTCTTCCTCACTCACAGTCCTTTCGCAGGACTGCTCCTATCCTCCTTGGCAGGGAGGGGACTTGTTTGGTGTCTCACTTCTCGCCTTGTCTTCTTGTGCTTTCGCTAGTGCCTCTCTCTTATGATGGCTGTCAGGACCCCTCCGAAGCCAATGGTAAAGGCCTTTGACAGCAACAATTTCCTAGCTTTGGAGGCCAAGGACTCTCCCCCCATGGGTCTTCTGCTCTAGTGGTCAATGCTTTTCCGATGTTTCTATTGTTTTCCTCATGAAGCCATTTAGGTTCACCTCATCGAAGGACTTGGCAGTGATGCTCTCCAACATTAGCAAGTTGATTTTTTTCATCAATGCATTTTACCTTTGGCTAGAGAATAGGATGTGTACCATTTTGGTCTGAATTTGGACTTTGGGATCAGGGATGTTAGCTAGGTTGATGCTGTCGTTGGTGTGGACTATCACTTTTTCCATTCTCAACATGTCATATACATCCCTTTTTGGCCATCTTTCCACTTTGTTGGGTAGGCCCAATGCTTTCTGTACCAACTCAAGGCTCAGCTTGATTTCTACTTGGTGGGCTGCATTCTCTAGATGCATTGTGAGAGTGCCGTGGTTCTTGTTGAAGGTCCGAAGGAATTCCACTCCCTTCTCATAGTTGACGGCTTGGCTCACCTTCTCCACATATTTCTATAGCTTGCATTGCTTCACCAATTACTTGCTGGCTGGCTTCTCCATGACTATGTCTTTCAAATTCAGGATATGCTTGAATTTGAATCAATTGTAAGCCCTTGTTTCCAACGAGAGGCAGTACTTTTCCTGCTCCTCCGATGAGAATGGAAGTTTGCTGCTTTTCTCTTGACCTGCCATTGTAGGTACCTATCATAATACCATAGTTAACCATTAGTATTCTTCAGATCATTTTTGCAAAAAGACATGTAGGCGATGGAAGAAATGCTTATGGAAATTGAAATGCTAAATCAAAGAAAGAGAAAATTTCTCTTAAATAGTCCATTCTTTTTCACAAAAAATTCTGTTACTCTTCCTCAATCACAAGTTGATTTTCATTCATTTTTTTCCACTTTTGGACATTGTTAAAGTTTTTTTTTTCTTACATGTTTCATTCATCTTACATGTCTTACATTCATCTTACATGTTTGCTTCACCTTACCCCCTCCCCTTTGGAATTGAGAAGAATCCTTCCTAGGATGAAGGTTTGAGAGGGCAAGGTCATTTAGCACGTGTTCTCTCAATGTTTTACTTTCGCATTAGCCAAGTATAGAAGTTCAAATTGTATTCTAGATTAGCATAGCGGTACATGTTGAAAGGACGGATGTCTACTCGAGTGATGTAGGTGAGAACATCCATGAGGAAGTCATCAGAGTCGCTTCGACTGGCAATGTGTAACTCCTCCTTAGTGAGAATTTGATCTAAATACGAGTGAACACCATATTGGGGATTATGGGAATTTCCCATAAGTTTGGGACACGTGGTCAAATCTTTGGATTTTTCATAACTTGAATACTATAACTCCAAATCAAGCACTCTATAGCTCAATGATTCCATTTTTCAAGCGCTTTCCAATAATAGGTCACATCATATGGTTTTGAAAAACTTATGGGCATGTTATCTGGGTGTCACCTTTTTAGTATTCAAAAAGTGGGAATTGGGAGATTCCCAAACTTACTAATATTGTGTTAGTGGGTCAGGAGTTGCTCTTCCAGGGGTCTATTTACAAATGGTAGTCATCACCCTATAGGAGGTTGGAGCTACATAAGTGGGGTCATACTCCGAGGTTCTGATGGCATGGCATTGCTCAACGTTAGTCATGATTTGGGAGCCCACTAGTTCCCATTGAAGTTGGAGAGCATATACCATTTCCTTGGGAAAGAGGAATCGGTGTCAACAAGCTACTTTAACTCTATTTCCTAGTCATCGGTGGCAAGGACTGTGCTCTTATCATAAGACATAATGGGGCGTTTTTGTGCGTGTTCTCAGGATATCTTGGTGGCAATTAATTCCTCAGTTGCCTGGGAGCCTAAACAAACAGGAATTCAAATTTCTCCCATGAGCAAGGCAGCGTATGTACCTCTGTTGGTGCTAAAGGCTCATCCAAAACATTTGTCTATGTGAGCTCCTTGCCATCATGTAGACTGGTACTGAGCGTGTGTCACTAGGCTTACCAATTACCTTAGCGGCTTGCTCGTAATCCTCATTATGTGAGAATGGCACATCGATCATGGCTAGCACATATATTCAATCCCACTCATCCTTTGGACAAGGGATATGCTTGGTGAGCAGCCCGTATGATTTTCTAACTTGCGCATCACCCTTTAGCATGGCTAAGATGGCATCTAAGTCGACTGGCATAGTCTTCCAAGTATCCATCTCTACCCTTACCTCTTTTGGTCGATTGCCTAGGAAGATCAGCAGACTGTTGCCCAAGTCTTCTGTGACTCATATGTTGCGCATCCAGGGTCGGCCTAATAGGATGTCGTAATCCACTCCCTTCATGACAATGAAGTTCACAGAAAATTGGACACCTGTGATCTTCAATGGCCAATTCTTCAACACTTTGAATGGCATGACTTTCATTCCATTCTCTAGTGTAACATTGAACCTAGCATTCTCGATAGGTGGGTTACCCCAAGCTTGGAGTACTACATGGCTAAGCACACTGACTCCTTCCCCTGTGTCCACGATCCCTTTTCGTGTGGCATCTCCTAATGCTATGACCGGTAGGATTGTATGCATCTTTGTGCTCTCCCAAAAAGCATTAACGTGCAAGGACTTGGACACTAAGTGCAATGTCAGACTGGGTATCTAAGTTACCGCATCATGATCATGCAAATCAGCTACCCCTTGCTCCATTGGTCCTTCAACCCACTAGGTCAGATCTTGCCATAGTGTCGGATGCTAGCTAAGCAGATCTCCCAAGCTTAGAGTCACTGGGGTGGTTACTAGCATTGTAAGAAGATTGTTAGCTGTTTTCTCTTCTTCTAGGCCTACATTCCTTGGCCAATGGCCTTGATTGGTATGCTGGCCCATGGCATTTAAACTCCATCTAAGTGGCACTATTACTTGTGGTGCATATGTGCCTTTTGACTTTGGTGGTGTAGGTGAAGGTGGTGTGCTTATGCTTGAAAGATCATCGATCTCATCCTCCAAGATGGTTTCAGTGTCCTTAAGGTGCACTTGGGTCTCTTTCACCCACTCCTTGAACTTCTCTATGGCTTTGAGCTGGAATTTTGGGTTGGGGTACTCCCCCACCCTAGCACTCCCCTTCTTAGTAGTCCTTGGAGCAGATGTCTCTACCTCTGTGTTGGTGACTTTCTTTCTTGTGGTGGACAGTGTCGTAGCACTCTCTTTTCTAAGTGTGACCTTGGCTTCCATCCTCTTCTTCCTTCGCCTACGGCTCTTTTTTCCTATCGAGGCTGTGTCTAGATTGCTGGGTCCAGGCAGTGATATGCGGGCCTGCTTCGTCTATGCCCGAGTCATGATGTGTAATGACTCAACTCCAAATGTCTCAACTCCAAACAGCCCCTATGGTACTGATGGCTCATTTGCCGCACTAGAGGGTGGCTTTTGTCTAGGGAATTTGGCAAATAGGTGAGTGATTCCACAATTTGGGCATCGAGCCTTTTCTCGATTAGCTTGCTCCCGTTCGGGCAATGTGAGGAGATGTGTCATAGGTGACTGCAATTCCAATAAGAAATCGGTTCTTAGGTCTGCCCCCCTAAACCTTTGCCTCTACGTAGCGCCATCACCAGCACTGGTCGATAATCCTTTGTCCAGTTCTTATATATGTACACTTCATGCACCTTACAAAATAAGTGAAAAGATAATCCATCTTTACATAGAGTTTTCTTGGAAGCTAGAATCCTTATTAGCTAGGTAAGATACTATAACAAAGATTGACCAAGTTTTATCTACAATGGTTTGCATGGAGGTAATGTTGTTATTGAATTCGATACTTAGAAGTGCAAGTATGAAAATTGTGTACCCAGAAAGCCATCTATTGGTGGGTTGAAAGCTAGAAGGTTCATAATCTTTCTTAGAAAACTTGGCAAGATAAACTCTAAAAATGAGAGTTCAACTATTAATGCAATTAAGAATCATGCGGATAATGGATAAGCTTGAAACAAAAAAGATTAAGTTTGAAAAAATAGATAAAATGTTTTTTAATTGTGATAAAACCAATGGGAAAGATGATGATCTCAAAGACTTCAAAAACTAATTGAGCCTTTTCATAAAGGCAATGATAGAATCTTGGGATAATTAACACTTGCTATATGGTAAGAAGTTAGCATTGTCATGTTTTATCATTATTTAACTCATATAAGATTTTTAACTAACTCTTTTTATTTTTTAACTATGCAATATATCTTATATAACCATGCGCCATGCTTCATCAAAAAATATGGAAGCCTATCTATCTGATAAACCCAAGGCACGAAAAAATCACATTATCAAGCAAGAACAAAGTACTTTAGACACACAAGACATGGAAGAGGAAGAGTCAAAGCAAATAGTTTAATAGAGGTATTTTGAATGATTCTATAGATAAATTTGGTATAAATTTAAGCTTACAAACACAAGCACATCATGTAATACATCATCTTTGGAAAAAAACATACAAATGGTCACCTAAAAAGAAAAACAGAGATATCTAAATTCTTATGTAAAGTAGAGATTTTCAAAATGTTACAAACTAAACAAAGAGAATGAAAAATATGGGTTTCAAGAAACCCTTGACTCTTCAAGATCCTTCAGTCAATTCTATTATAGAGGAATCTTTGGTTTCATTCCACTCAATAAGGCCTTTGCATTTAAAAAATTCTTTCCTTCTAATCTCAGGAGAAGCTTCAATCTTTTACATCTCCTATGCGGGAGAATAAATAGGAGCTAAAAACTTCAAAGTTGGCTCTAGACCCACTATAACCAAGCATGTAGACAAAAACCCTTATGCCTTCCTCCCTCTTCACCAAAATTATCTTCTTCACTCCTCTATTGAAAACTTCAGATCTAATGACTTTCAAAATAGCTTTTAAAGCCATCATTTGTAAACTTGGAAAGCTTACGTATATGCTATGATAAGTTGCAATAGTTTGATTAATAAGCTTTTAATATAGTGGTCAAGGCCTTGACTTTTCCCAAGCTTTAGTGGTCTAGAGTCTTTTGCTCTTCCAAGAAAGTTATCAAGCTCTACAATTTCAATTTGCATAAGAGTCAAAAGAGTTTTTTTTTTCAATAGATGAAAATCTTAAAGTCTCTTATCCATTAAGCACAACAAAACTATAGTATTAAACCTATGAAGATACTGAAAATATCTTTCAAACCTTTAGGTTTTCATAATCTTCAATAAAGCTCTCATCGTGAAGATTTATTGAGTTCTTGAGGTTCTCCTTCGATGGAGGCTTCAGTGCTTCTTCATATCCCATGCCCTCAATGCCAAGTCTTTTTTGGACCTTTAAGAATTCTTCTTCTATGTGTAGTCCTTTCTTTTCATATTTCATAATTTGATCAATACATGAATGCAAGGCTGAGGAGATATCTTAGAAATTCTCCCCCTTAATATCTAGAGTTGCTAGTTGGCATGGTTCATAACTTATGAAATCCTTGTCAATTTGGCATGTTGTTGCTAGGATAGCTAAGAAGATGTTGAATATCATTGAGAAATACATATTTTTTGTGTTGATAATGTAGGTAGGAAATGTAGGGATACAATTAAGAAGGCCTTCTTCAGTCTCTATATTCAATTCTATCTCATTTTCTTTAATCTTTGTGATGTTCTCACTCTTAAACACAACAACATCAAAACCTTGCACCAAATGGTTCTCAAAATCCTCTTGGAATATCTATGCTTTCTCTTCAACCTCTTGATCTATGCATGTAACATCTTCTCCCTTCTTGTCTTGCACTTTCTATGAAGAAGAATTTCCCCTATATTGGAGGTACACTAGAAATCCTATGTCTTTTTGGATCAGAAGTTGCTATTATTGATCCCTATGAAAAGGACAGTTTGTTTCATGTTTTTTTCCCTATATTGGAGGTACACTAGAGATCCTATGTCTTTTTGGATCAGAAGTTGCTATTATTGATCCCTATGAAAAGGACAGTTTGTTTCATGCTTTCTAAATTCCTCATCAACAATAAGATAAAGCCTAGTAACTAGGAGCACTAGAGGATGAGCTCTTTGACATGCTTGAGAGAGGGTTAATCTAGTAAGTTTCAATGTGTATTGATTCTTACATGGTTACATCAGCAAGAGTTTTGATGTTGTTGCTTTGAACTTAGAATGTGTTCATCAAATGCTCAAAGATAAAAGGAGGGAAGTGAATGACTCTATTCTTCTTGCTAGATTAAGATATAACATACCCAAATTTGTTTATTCTTAAGAATGATATTTCTGTAACAATAGTTATTCTTATCATATACTCACTATCTTACTACTTTACTAGGTGTATGATGCACAAACAAGCAAAGCTTTTCAAGTACATAATTGTCAATTGCATACAAGGAGAAAAAGGATACAAGAGGAGCATAGAGAGTGTGGAAATAGAGAAGGAAATAGAGATACCCTCGATAGCTAAGGCAACCAAAGCATCAAAGAAAGGTGAAAGAACTCCTAAAATAGATGTTTCTTGCAAAAAATATATATTTAGTATTGTCTTCTAAGGCCTCATCTATGTAAATCATGAAGAAAGTAAATATAAAATTTTTGCAATATTTGAATTTGTATTTATATTGAAATTAAAGAGGTCTCTTCTTCATATCATTGTATTTTATATTTTTCTCTCTCCTCCTGTTTAATATCTACAAAAAAATTAGCAAAGATGTTTGACATTCAAAAATGTAATTAAATATACATCTACTCTATATAACTTGATGTACAAACTTACTTATTTTTTATCAAGTTGGAATGTAAATAAACATGAAAATTCAACTAATTGAGCCAAACATCAAGATTCAATACAAGGTCTTTGCTAAAATCTTCAAGATTATGATCCAAAGAAATTAGACTACTACCAATATGATGCCATCTAATATAATAAAAGATAATGATAAAAATTTTAAGTAGCAAGCATATAATTTCAAGCAACAAAGTCTCGATCTATCTTATAAATTATCTTTCCTTCTATCTAACTAGGCCTTTGATATTCTTATCTTAGCATTGAAAAAGAAATCAATAAATATTTTAATAGGCATAAACATAGTAATCTTTCTTAGCCTACTTGAGATGTTAGATTTTAATACTATCTATATCTAAGAAATGATTTTACATATGTAGCTCTCACTTATGGCTCAACTTAGCAAAAACCACTCAAAGCTTGCAAAATTAGGCAAAGGAAGAAGGGATATTACTCCCCATTGGCTATGCTACATAGAGATAATATAAGAATTGTTATTAAAAGAATATTCTATTCTTTGTGAGAATTTTTTAAATATTATCTTTGTCTATTTCTTTTCTAATCAAAATATGCATATAATATTAATAATATCAATAATAGACTTGACTAGCTACCATTCCTCAAGATCAGAAGGATAGATATCTACAAATCATAACAAAATTTATTAGAATAAAATTTAATGTCAAGTTTAATAAAAGTAAAGCATTGACAATGAAATACTTATATTTCGATTTATGCAATAGATAATTTGAAACTCCAGGCTCCAAATGCAACTCTTTATGCATAAATACATGTTGTACTAAAACCTCTTTTATGCTATTCTTGTTTACTTCAAGTATGAAATATTTGATTCTATTATTCCAAGTAGGGATGAAAGATCTCTCACAACTCTATATTTCTTATGTTTTGCTTGTTGCATGGTAATCCAATTACTTATGCTAACAATGATAAGAGTCCATCTTCCATCTATTTGGAATGAATTACACACAGATAATGGTAGGAATCCATCTTTCATCTATTGGAAAGAGATAAGAAGAACAAAATAATGGAAAGAAAGAAAAAATATTAAATTTTTGGTAATTTAAATTAAGATTCAATTTTCATTATCATACAATCCGAGATATATCATTAATGTAAAGTGATCAAGACCGTATGCTATTAATGTGAAAGATATCATAAGCACAATTATGAGATGATAAAAATAGATATTCATAATAAAAGTTTATAGTAATATTATATCTATATATTTTTATAAAATTATTTATGGAGGCTTTGCTTCCATTGGTCTAGTATACTCTTTCTCTATATCCTAAAAGGCATTTTTGAGGCCTCAAAACTCCCCTAATGTTTTATGCCAATTGTGGGATTTGAGTCTTGTTAGCTAGTCATCTTTAGAAAATGCAAACTTATGAGAGCGTATCACACCTGTCGGCATGTGGATAGATATGATTTTCTTAATTCTACCCTCTTTTTAGTGGACAAGACCTAAGGGGCATGAGGTAGTTGCATACGACCATCGAAGCTTGTTTGTGGCCAATACATCTCCATCTTACATATCTCTTTCAAGTCCATCCTTACATCCGAAGTGTTAGTTTTTCTTGTGATATGGTCCCATAACAAGCTACCAACAATCTTGAAAATGTGCATGGGATCCAAAATATGATTGATATGCAAACAAGTTCAATATGGAAACTCATAGAAAATTGAGAATCGTTGCATTTTATTTGGAAGTGAATCTTAGTGGACCATCTTCCACTCATGCTAGCTTTGGGTATTTCTCCTTGTGTAAGAGTGGCAAGAATAGTATATATCTCTAATAAACTATCTTCTTCATCATCCCTGACCTTTGGAAGTCTAACTTTGGTTCACACAAGGGACATGCATGGTAACATAAGGTGACTAGGCTTGCCACAATATCCATATCCAATTAACTTTGGTCCACACAAGGGATATGCATGGTAACTTGAGGTGATTAGGCCTAGTATAACATCTATATCTAGTCATTAATATGAATATAAAAGTGTGATATTAGAGAAAGCAATGAGAACAAAGACTCATTTACATGAGCACTCACCAAAGGGCTGAAAAGTCATGTATAGTCTACATAAGAATGTTCCATATATTAGTGGAACACCTTCCAAGATGCTTGCTCATATATTCCATAGTAATCCCCTTCTTCCACAACATCTTAAGCTCCTCAATCAATGGATAGAGGTTGACATCCATATTCTTGAATTTATAGCATCTAGGTACGAGTAAGCTAAGAAGTGTCATTTCTTAGTAGAAAGCCATGGTGGAATCTTGTAGTTAACCACACTGTGAGAGGTCAAGCTAAGTTTGAATGGATTCACACCATCCATAGCAAGACTAAGACAAAGATTCCTTACCTCTTGTACAAAGTTGGGAAAGGTGGAATCAATATGACACCATACTTGTGAGTCTACTAGTATATGCTGAATATCATTCGTGGATCTAATTTGTGCACATCATTGTCAAGCTCACCATACCTAAAGTGGGAAACATGTGATGGATACATGATATCACAATGAAAAGTATATAAGAGCCTTCTAGGGAATTGCTTGACCTTGCATGTCTTGTCAATACATATAAACACCACACTTGAAACATATTCCCATGGATTCATATTCTCCTCGTAAGAGCACACAATCATTGACACATGCATGTATCTTATTGTAATCCATACCTAGCTTTCATAGCTTTTGTCACACATTGTTTCTGGTCCTGCTATATCACTAACAAAATGCACATCTTGAAACTACAATAGAACAAAGAACTTTGAAACATCATGAACTACAAAAACCAAACAAGTAGATGTTGAGAAATATCTAATCACACTCATAAGTGTCTCTTTGTATGGAAAAAATAGGCAAGGGAGATGCAGCTCAATCTAGGAAGAGTTGCCTTTATCCCATAGGCACAGTGAGGAAAGTGGTACCATCCTACAACTATAAAACAATGTACTTGACAATCATTTGAATATGAATGCTATTGTACTTTTTACTTTCAATCTTGTCCATATCTACTCAAGATTGTGTTTAGAAGTCCAAGTCAATTGATCTTGGAATTGAATTCACTTGAGTAACAATCAATGTGTCTAGTCTCAATCACCATGCTTCTTGTTAGTAATTTTTTGTCCTCCATAGCTAAACCTTGCTCAAGAATCCATGTTTCTCAACATGGTATCAGAGCCATGGTGAGCTTAGTTTAGCTCCACACACTACTGGTCTTCCAACTCTCCTCAACCTTAGTCCAGCTTAGTTTCAACAGACGACTTCATCTCCACACTCCATATTCACTCTACTCTTCTTGGCCTCCATAGCTAGTAGTACCTACCTATCTTGGAGTGCTTAGATCTCCTCATCTAGGCCATATCTCAACAAGTTTTCTTCTAGAGACCTTTTGTTCTACTCAGGCGGAAACTTTCTATTACCTCAGACCTCAACATTGAGCCCTTGGTAGCCTAGCATAGCGCCTACTTCAACTCATTGTCTAGATTGCACCTTGATTAATCGTACAACTTCCATTGACAACACACTCTACAATTTGTCCTACGAGCTTAGGGATTTTGAAGTTGATGCTATGGGTTCTCTCCTAACAAATTTTGAGCTCAAATAGTCTACTATGTGTTGCCATAAGTAAAAAACCAATTAGGCCTAGGAAATGCTAAAGGGTAGGCATAGCCAAATTTACCCAAGCTCTTTTTTCACTCTATTTTCTCACTCCTCTGAGTTCAACCAATCCACTGCCTCTCTTGATCCATTGTATCACTAAATTTTTAGCAAAATCGTCACATCAAATCAGTAAGGAGGGGAAGATCCAGCCATCAAAGCTCAACATCGAGCTCAACAAGCATAGTATCTTTTGATACTCATTAGAGCTTCTTGGCACTTGTGTCTCTTGACACATCCAAGAAACTCATTTTCTAGTTTAACGTAAGATTTTTGGTGCTGATTTGCTATTAATCTTGCCATCCAGTATGGGGAAAGATTCACCATCATGCCTCTTCAAAGGAATAGGCTTCCACACTTGGTAGACAAGGATCAAGTTGATCCTGATGAAGAAGGGCCTTTGGTCAATACCGATGGCCAAGATAATAAAACTAGAGATGCTACTCTTGTATTAGCATGGCGAAAGAGTGATGACAAAGTCCAATCCATCATCAAGCTTGAGCTTGATGATAGTTATATCCACCATGTAGACACATGTGATATATCTCATGCCACTTGGGAACAATTGTACACACTCTTTGTGGTGCCTAATATAAATCTTCAAAATAGGGATTGTTGATTGATTTTTTTAGGTTAGATATGAAGGCTAATACATTCCTTGCAACTCATCTTAATTACATGTAAATTTTGCTAACTCAAATTGCAAGGATTAACTCAAAAATGGAAGAAGGCGTTTGCACTAGAGTCTTGGTCAAGGGTCTTCCTCCAAAATTTGGTATTGACTTTTGTAAAAGAACTGGGTACATTGAAAATTTTGTTATGCCTAGAAAAGATTACAGAAGGCTTACCTTGCAACTCTCAAAGATGAGGAAGACCATGAAGAAGAACAAGAAGAAGAAGAAGAAGGCACTCAAGAGTAGAATGACAAGCCTCATTAGTCCTATTCCCACTATTCTGACCAACTTTTTTAGATCATTATATGTACTTGCCTTAATGTTCTTATCATAAGCCTTGTAGAACTCATGTAACCTATGCACCATAGCCTCTACACACTTAGTGAGGCCTTGTGACAACCTCTAGTTTTATATGGTTGGTTTTTCCATGTCTTCACTTAGCAAGGTTCTACTCATGATAGCCTTTGTATACTAGATGTTTTTTCTTAATGGTTGTGATTGGGGAGGGGTGTTGAGAAATATACAATCACACCCATACGTGCCTCTTTGTATAGAACACCTAGGCAAGGAACATGCAACTCAATCTGGGAAGAGTTGCCTTTATCCCATAGGCACAGTGAGGAAAGTGGTACCATCTTCTTGCAACTATTAAAGACTGTGCTTGACAATCATTTGAAAATGAATGCTATTGTACCTTGTACTTTTAGTCTTTTTTGTGTCTACTTAAGATTTTGTTTATGAGTCCAAGCCAAATAATCTTGGAATCCAATTCACTTGAGTAATAGTCAACGTGTCTAGTCTTAGTCTCATCATGCTTGTCATTGATGGTTAGGCACTTAATGAATATTCTTAAGATAGATAGAGACTAATCTCCTCAAGATTGAGATCTAGGGTAGAACATCTTCCACATGTTGATTTGAAATAGGTTCATGACTATGAGATGTAGCTATAGTGCTTACAAGCACTCATCCCATAGTGTGTATTCTCAAGTCAGCTTTCTTATGAGCTTATTGATATCCACAAGGTGTGTTTGGACCTGAATTGAAGCTATAGATCTACAATAGGCTCCATAGACATAAACTAGTTATTAAAATCACTGTTGATGATCTTAGTAAGTGGAAACATTCAAAAAACCAAGTTTTCAAGTTTTGGCTATGGCTGCCAACAAGATACAATAGTTAGGGTTTTGCTTTGTGTGAGCAACATGGAAATTTTTTTTCCAAACCCTCTTAGGTGGAGATAGCCCACTTGGAGGGCTAACAAAGCCCTATGGTGGCTCACGTGATTATGCCATTTGCTGCCCATGCTATAACGTGACAATTCATGTTGTCAAAGCTATGTCGGATCCTCAAAAATGTGCAATGCTACCTTCCTGATTGCTCAATGTCAGGGTTTATTGCAACGTCTGAAGCACCGTGAGCTAGGAAAGAAGTTCCCAGAAGAAACCAAGAGCTGATATGGCCTCCTTTCCTCACACTAGCTCCTCCAATGGAGGCAAGTGTTGACTGGCTATGGAGGTTGAAAGACCAAGATGGGGAAAATGAAACTTTTCTTGTGCACTTAGGTTGAGTTGAGGTTTAGGGAACCTGAATGGATCAGAGATGGCTTTGATACCATGTTGAAATATCAGAGTGAGAGAAAGAGAGTGTGCACAAGAGGGAGAGAGAGAGCTCAAGTACAAGAAGAAGATATTGCTTAATGAGTTATTCACAAATACAATTAGTACACTCTCCTCTACATTGAGAGTGACTTGTAGGCCATATAGCCCCAACTAGCCAGGGTTAGGGTTTCCCCTTCCCCTCAGGACTATTCACACCTACCTGCCCTTATCCATTCTTGCATAAGGAGGGTTCATATGCCTATACTCTCAACACCCCCCCTCGATGTCAAGTGGCATTGGAATACAAAGTATAAGAGAATGCCCCCCCTTAACTCAAAATAGGATGCCTTTATAGATCAGGCTACAAGGATGGTTATAGGAATAAAGGATACAAGACTTAGAAGAGTTGATCATCGGTGGATTGGGAGGCAAAATTGGCCTCCAATTCCTTAGGTACATTAGGATGGTTAGGACATTTACTGGTAATATGCCCTGTCTTCTTACATTTATTACATTTCATCTTTTATGGGTATTTTTTCCAATAGTTGTTTACAATGCCCTTTCTTCTTAAAAAAAGTACACTTATTAACTATATGCACCACTTGGTCACGGGATGTTGAAGTACATGCCTGACTGGTGCTTCCTTCTTTGTGATTCCTTTTTTCTTTATCCAAACAGGATTGGACGGTACTTGCCAAGGTAGGATTGGGAATATTAGTAAGAGTTGTTACAAGTGTGGGAAAGAACTTTTTGACAGCTTTTAAAAGAATGGCAATAGCATCCTCATCATGGATCGGTGCTTGCACTGAAGAAAGATGTGCCATGAGGCCCTTCATATGAGAAATAAAATTTCCCAAGTCTTCTCCTTCTTTATATTCCAAGCTGAAGAATTCAATCTTAAGGAAAATCTTAGTGTTTACGTGTAGCACCATAGAAATTTTCAAGCTCATCCCATTTCTCCTTGGCAGTGGAGAGCTGATCAACATGATGAATCAATGATTCATCTAAGTGTAACATGATTATTGCTTGAGCACGTTGATCATCCTCCACATCAGAAGGATTCGTAGAATCAATAGCTCTAGTCCCTTGAATGAGAGGCCAATAACCTCTCTCCATCATTTTGTACTTAATGAGTACTTGCCAAGGATGAAAGTCTTTGCCATCAAATTTACGAATTTGAGGACACAGGTCAGCAAGCTGAGGCCATAGGAAGGTCTTACTACTTTCTTAGTGCAAGTAGCAATGCCTAATCCTTTACAAAGGACCACTAGTGCAAGAATGAAAACAATGTAGATTTTACAATTAAATTTGCAAGGATGAGAATGGTTGAAAATCATACATATGGAGTATTTCAAAATAGGACTTAGGTGGTCCTTGCCTTTGAACCCTTTTTTTATGTTTGATTATTTTCCTTGGCTTTATTGAAGTGAACTTAGACTGCACTTCTGACTCCTCCTATGATGATGTGGCTTATGAGAGGAGTTCTTGTTGGAACAAGGTTGATCAATCAACTCTATGCTATGGGATGAATCAGAGGAGAGTACACTAATACTCATTTCTCTAATTTACTTGCATCAAACAATAATAAGAAACACTAGCTAAATACATCAATAGTGCAAAAGAAGCACTTGTACCAACTTCCATTCTTCTACTCATAATAAAGGTTGAACTTCATAAGCTTAGTAGTGCCCACCATGAGATGAGAAAAACCTCTGCATTTGAGCTCCACATGACAGTATGCAATCTTAACAAAGGTTTTTCAGTGATTAGAATCATTGTTGATAATTCCCATATTGAAAAAAGTGAGAATATGAAAGCTTGAAGCTTCCTGGCTATGGCTACCAGGAAACCCACACTTAGGGTTTTGGTCACAACAGACAGTAGGAGTGGAATGAGGTCAAACCCTCTTAGAGGGAGATGGCCCACTAGGGGGCTATGAAAGCCCTATGGTAACTAGAGTGATTGTGTTCCCTGTTGATCGCGCCAAGCTCTGAGACATCACGTTGCGCAGACTACGCTATTTTCTACAAACTCGGTAGTGCTGCCCTCCACATTGCTCAATGTTTGCTTTTGATGTGCCATCCTAGAGTGTCCTGAGCTGGGGGTGAAGTCTCCAAAAGAAATTAGGAGCTAATATTGCCTCCTTTTCCCACACCAACACCTCCAAGCTCAAGGGGTCAAGTTGTGGCTATGGAGGTCAAGCGATAAGATGAAGAAGATGGAGGCTCATGTGCACTTAGTGATGGATGACGCTAAAGGAAGCTGAAGAGATCAGAGATGGCTCTGATACCATGTGGAAAATCAGAGTGCAAGCCAACATTGAAGTGTGTGCACAATAGGGAGAGGAGGCACAAAGTATAAGAACATGTCTTGCTTTATAAAGTTGCTTATGAGTATAACTAGGTTCACCTCACTCAATCAATTGATGTAGACCCATGGGCTATTTACATAGCCCCAATTGGCTAGGGTTAGGGTTTCCCCTTCCCCTCAGGATAATTCACACATGCCTGTCCTTATCCATTCTTGCATAAGGAGGGTTCATATGCCTATACTCTCAACACGTGATCCACCTAATACATATGATATGATACTTGAATAACTGATACTGCATAGACACTAATAGACATCAAACTTCACATGACATCTAAAGTGCATTTATACTAAAAATAACTAAACTACAAGTCATGTGTGATCGGCTTGGTCAACACACAATGTTCAAAAATTGTGTTTTCAAATGGCAATATGTGACATTTTAGTATTCTAAAAGTTCCAATTTTTTTTAAAAAATATTAATAAAAAATGAATGTACTATGTACATGAACAACTTGATTATACTTGCATCCCTCCATCCATACTTTGCTTGTATACTCAGGGGCACAAGCATCTTTAAGTGGGATACTTGACACCCATTATATAATGGTGTGGATTTCTCCTCTCTTAGTGGATCAAATGACTCAATATCCATGGGTAGTAATGCCTCAATCATCACTTTCATTGCAGGCTCTAGTATCTAAGGAAGGTTCGGTAGGCCAATATCTTCTCCAATGGAGGGTGCACTAGATGAAGTACCTTTCGGAGGTTTGTTGGCTCAGGTGCTCCTTGTATTGTATGCCCACAAACTCTTCTTATAGGGCACGGAACATACATTGCTTATGATATACTAGCATCCCTCTATGTATATTTTTCATAGACAAACAATATTATTGAGCATCATTTCACTTAAAGTTTGACTATAAAGCATGACTAGTGTACACTTTGCTCATAAGCAAGAGAAGAGAAGAGAAGAGAAGAGAAGAGAAGAAGAGAGGGGAAGATGGAGATCTTCTCCTCCCCGGTCCCTCACCCTCACACGCTCACTCCCTCACACTCTCACACTCCCTCTCTTAAGCACAAGCTCAAGCAAGCAAGAAGAAGAAGAAGAAGAAGAAGAAGAAGAAGAAGAAGAAGAAGAAGAAGAAGAAGAGGAGGAGAGCCACTTTTGGCCACATACACGAATGAGCTTCTCATTCAATTTTCAACTTTATATACAAAACCCTAAATTCCTTTTGGGTGGTCATCCCCTTATCCCCTTTTTTACATGGCTGGCTGTGGCCTAGGCCCTTTTTCCCATTGTCCTCCTATCTTCCTAGCTTCTTTCCTACCGCCCGTCTACATTTACAAATTGCAAGGGTGAGAGCCCGGCGCTCCTTAAATTAAATCATGATGTGCTTGCGCTCTTTTACAAAAGTATTGACTTGCGCTTTTCCTTGTGTGCCTTTTCCCTTATTTAGGACTTTTCTGTGCTTCTTGCGTTTCTAGATTTTTCTTGGCATGCCTTCGTCTTCCGTTTAACTTTGCCTTAGCCTTTTTCTTCTTCTGCTTTAGCTTTTCTAGATTTTCCACCTTGTTTGTCTTATGGTTAACATTACCCCCTCCTAGATGAGTGCCAGTCCCATGGCACTCACCGTCGTAGGTAGCAGGCTTTGGCATGCACTAAAGACGTGGGTGGAAGGGATATCTGTGGTTGCCGTGGAGGAGTGTTGGTGGTGGTGTGAAGGAAGGTCATTGGGGGCACATTGGTGGCCTAGGTGGCTGGGGGTAGGGTTGTTGGAGTTGGTGGTAGGGCTATTCTTTGTTGGGGATGGCACTGATGGCCATCACAAGTGTTGGTTGTTGGGGATTCTGCACATGACGATTCTTGGCGGGCTTGTAGGATGATAAAGGATAAGAATTTAGAGGTTGGCGTCGATGAAGAGTGAACAACACTTTCGTGGGAGTCGTCAATACCTGCAATTGAAAGCCTCTCATAGGTGGTCTCTCCCTAGGGGTAGTGCTAGTCTTCTCTATCGTGCACAAGACATAGTTCAATTAGTTTGGGAGACAGGTCGAACTCTAAGCAAGCTAAGAGTATTGTCCTGCAATTGAGGACCCAAACTGTGTGTATATTTCGGTGCAGATATTATGTGAGTGCTCGTGCATACTTAGATATTACATAGTTAGAAGACCGTGGGCTGGTTTCTCGTAACAATGTGTGGATGAAGAAAAGTTGTCCATGTTGAGAAGAGGTACACGTGAAGGTGTATGAGACGTCCTTTGCATTGTGACTGCACGACATAGCATAATTGAACACAGGGACACCGCACTTTCAGTATATGGGACTTTCTTGATGAGGACGGTGTACTTTTCATGGCCATTCGTGCGATGCTTACCACAATTGATTGCAATGGTATTAAGGCAGAGTGTAAGAGGGAATCATGCAAATGGGTCAGGGTGATAGGTCTAACCATAGGTGAGACAAGCTCCCTAGGTATGTCCTGCCCTTGATGTGCCCTGAACAATTGTGGGTGGTGCTAAAGGACTAGGGGACTAGGGACGGAGCCAGCCAACCAAGGTCACTAGACGTACCTAATTTGAGGACCCTTAGGTGCTGTGCTATGATCGTGGGTGCTTCGTATCTTTTCATTTTTTTTTCTTTTTTTTTCATTTTCCGTTTTCTTTTTCGTTTCCTTTTCTTGTTCTTTTTTCTTTCTTTCTTTATTTCTTTCTTGCTTTCTCTCTCTTTTTTTTTTTTTGGACTTGCCTGCGTACAACCATTGCAATATGTTGAGGCTATCAGCCTTTCAATGGGTTGGGAAATGCCAAGCTTCGAAGGCTCAGGAAATGGATATTACAGTGATGATTGTGCCCTAGCCTCGTTGTTAGAGAAGCAGTCGTTGAGATGGGGAGATACACTTGAGATATTGCAACCCTATTTGGAAAGTGCGATGTTGGTATAATTGGGGTAACAACTACCGTGAGTGCTTGGTGTAGAGTGTAACCCAGAAAGAGAAAGTAGTTAAGATCATGCTTTGGGCCATGCGACGTGGGCACTTGCACAGGTGATTTTTGCTTTCGGCAGCATGGCTTTGTCGCGGCTCTTTGTGGGGTCGGTGATCTTGCGGTGAGTTGGGCATTGAACACTTTCGCACAAAGACCTGCATCATCCTGCATCCACTTGTCACTTCATGAGAGTACTGTCAAGATTGTGGGAGAGAAGGAAGGAGTCTCACTTGTAGCTTTCTTGCTTGCACAATGGGGGAATACACACAGAGGTGGAGGCTGAAAACAGTTTTCCTCTTCTTAGTTGTGTAAGCCAAAAGAACTCTAATACAAAGAAATAGAAGAACCCTATATATGGGTCTCAAACCAAACTCAACTAACTAAAGTGGCATACTAACTGAGCCACGAACTAGAGTAGATAAGGATAGCTATCATGTAGCTATTATTCATGGGCGGTGTACATGTTGTCACAATAAATGACAACTGGCCCATCTGTAGGCTGATGCATATCATAAAGTAGCTTATGCAACCAAGCTATCTCACATGCAGCCATTGCTGCACCCTGTACTCGGCCTCTATGCTCAACAAGGCAACTGTAGGCTGTTTCTTGCTGCTCCAAGTGACTGCAGCACTCCCAAAAGAGAACACATATCCACTGGTAGATCGTCTATCAAAAATACTACCAGCCCAATCAGCATCAGTGTATCCATGCAGCTGTATCCGAACCCGAGTCTCATAAAATAGTCCATACTACAATGTGGACTTCACATACCTGAGTATGTGTCTGGCCGCTTCCAAATGTGGTTTCCTTGGAGCCTGCATAAACTGACTTACCAATCCAACAACATAGTTCAAATCTGGCCTGGTAATAGTCATATGAATCAAACTTCCTACTATGCGTCTGTACATAGTAGGGTCTTCCAGAAGCTCACCTGCATCTGTGCTCAGCTTCACATTCTGCTCCAAAGGAACTGAAATAGGCTTACAGCCTGTCATCCCATATTTGGACAGCATGTCCAATCCATACTGCCTTTGCAAGAGCTGTATCCCACTTGGTGATCTAATCACCTCAATGCCCAAGAAATAACGCAGCTCTCCCAAATCCTTCATCTCAAACTTCTGCTTCAATAGCATTTTCACATGAAGGATATCTTCATCACTGTCACCTGTCATAATCAAGTCATCAACATAAATGACAAGTAGCATAATACTTTCTCTGTTTTTCTCACATAAAGTGAGAAATTTGCCTTGGAAATCTAAAAGCCAATAGTGACAAGATACTGTCCTATCTTGTCAGACCATGCTCTAGGTGCTTGCTTCAAGCCATACAATGCTTTCTTCAACCTGCAAACAAACTTAGGATGAACAGCATGCATATAACCTGGTGGCTACTCCATATATACCTCTTCTTGTAAATCACCATGCAAGAAGGCATTCTTTACATCTATCTGATGTAAAGACCATCCCTTTGATGCAGCCATAGCAATGACTGCTCTTACGGTTGCCATCCTTGCAACCAGACTAAATGTTTCTTCATAGTCAATGCCATATGTTTGTGCATACCCCTTGACTACTAATCTTGCTTTGTATCTGTTCACAGAACCATCTGTATTGTGCTTCACCTTATAAACCCACTTACAACCAATTGCATTCTTACCTTTAGGCAAAGGTACTAACTCCCATGTAGCATTTGCTTCCAAGGCATCCATTTCTTCATCCATGGCTTTCTCCCATTTTTCTTTTCCCATGGCTTGCTCAAAAGAAGTGGGTTCTGGTTCCTGTATCACTTTGACCATATATGCATAGTGAATGGCTGTAAATCCATCATATTTCAGCCTATCCACAGGATACCTAGCTCTCTAGACCTGCGCAAAGTAGGTTCACTCCCAGGTGCTCTCAAAACATCCCTGGTCTTCCTTACTCCAGGTGTAACAATAGAAGGAATACCCAACTCATCATCAATGCTATGTTCTGAGCCACTGGATTCACCATCCACATAAAAGTGACCTGCATTCACATCAAACATGGGCTGATCTACCTTCTCTTTTCCTTTTCATGAAACCTGCATACCACTATCTGCATTGTTTTGAGGAGATTCTCCTGATCTCAATCTGGCTGTCCATGGCGAAGAATATGAGCCACTGCTAGAGGACACTCCAGGTCCACTAATATTTTGTGACTGCTGCTGTGAATTCTGTGCAGCATTACCATTTTGTGCATCTACATCATCAATCACATTTACTGGTTTATACCAGCTACTCATCTCATCAAAAACAACATCTCTGCTCACTGTAAACTTACGAGTAGAAGGATTATAGCATCTATACCCTTTCTGCTGCAGAGAGTAACCAATAAAGATGCACTTCTCAGCTTTTGGATCCAACTTGGATCTCAACTCATCTGGCACATGTACATAAGCAATGCAACCAAAAATTTTCAAATGAGAAACATCTGGTTTCCTACCAGTATACCCCTCCTCTGGAGTCATCCCATGTATTGCTGCAGTGGGAGTCCTGTTCATTATATAGACTGCTGTAGCAACTGCTTCAGCCCAGTAAAAATCTGGCAAGTCTTTTTCATTGAGCATGGGACGAGATACCTCTCCAATATGCCTATTTTTCCTTTCTGCAATTCCATTTTGTTGTGGGGTATGACTGCATGAATATTGCTGCTTCATGCCATGCTCCTGCAGGAACCTTGCAAACTCATTTAAGAGGTACTCTCCCCCTCCATCTGACCTTAGGCATTTTATTTGCAAGCCTCTTTCTTTTTCAACCATAGCTTTAAGAGTTTTGAAATGCCCAAAAACTTCACTTTTCTTTTTCATAAAATACACCCAAACTTTTCTGCTATAGTCATCAATAAAAGTGACAAAATAATGACAGCCTCCAAGAGATGCAGCTTTAGTAGTCCACACATCAGAGTGGATTAATTCCAATGGCGTCTTACTCTCTTGAACATGTCTAGGAAATGGTTTCCTTGCTTGTTTTCCAAATTGACAGGCATCACATATCTTATGCATTTCTGCAACCTTGAATTTTGGCAAACTTGCAACAATATTTTGGGCTTGCATTGATTTAAGTCACTGTACATTAACATGACCAATGCGTTTATGCCAGATATCAATATCTGCAACTACACCGGTCCCATGTGCAAACATTGCTGCACTCAATTCAGACATGTCTACATCCAACGTAAACATTCTGCCCTTCTTATTTCCTTTTGCTATCAAGCGACCTTTATTTTTCATATCCTCAACAAAGCATCCATGAGGATTAAATCTAACCTACAAGCCCTGCTCAACCATTTGACCAACAAAAACTAGATTCTTGGTGATATTCGGGACATGAAATACATCGGACATGTATTTCTTTTTCCCATCCTGCATAGACAAAGGAAATTTTCCAATCTGCACAATAGGATATGCAGTATCATCACCAGTCTCCATAAATCCTGGTTTTTCCATTTTCCTTGCATCCTCCATCCATTCTGCATGACCTGTCATGTGGTTTGATGCACCTGAGTCAACATACCATACATCATTGCTTTCTTCTGCACTTGTCACAGAATTGTTCATGTGCTGCACCATAAACAAGTGCTCATTTCTGTCCTCGCCCTGTCTACTAGAAGATGCATAATTCCCTTGTTGCAATTTCCCATTCATGATGTCATTCTGCTTTTTATAGCAGTCTTTAGCCATATGACCCATTTTACCATAGTAGCAGCATTCAACATTGCTGTTTGCATTTTGACCTCTTTGCCATCCACCACGACCTCTTTGGCTCCCCTTGCCTCTAGAGTTACCACGTCCTCCTCCATAGGACTGGTTTTCTTGAGTTTACTGCATATTCTGATTTCTACCACAGCCTCCAAATCGGCCTCCTCTACCTCTGCCTCTACCTCTTCCAGCATTTGAGTAGAAGACAACTTCTTTTGAAGTTCCTCCTGAAGAAGATGCACCACCATTTCTCTGCTCCTCACAAATTAGAAGAGCAATCAACTCCTCAAAATCAGGAAATCTTTCATGAACTGAAATGGATGTCCGAAACTGTGCATAATCCTTTCCTAGACCATTCAAGGTCACAGAAACTAAATCATCATCTTCCACTGGCGACCCAATGGAAGCAAATGCATCTGCAATCTTCTTCACCTTCATGTGGTAGTCATTGATACTCATACTTTCTCTTTGCACATTATGCAACTCTTGCTTGAGCTGCATTTTCCTGGCTTGCGTATTTATGCTATACATTTTTGACAAAGTATCCCATGCCTCCTTTGGCATGCTTGCATCCTGAATATGCACAATCATAGAGTCTGAAATACTGATAGACAGCCAGTACATAACTTTCCTAGCTCTCTCATGCCATGCTTTGAATGCCTGCATTTGCTGTTGATTTGGAACATCAAGAAGAATTGGTTCTTCTTCATTTCCTACAACAAATTCCCAATATCCTTTTCCCATAAGAAAATTTGTCATTCTAAACTTCCATGCTTGGAAGTTGTTCTTGTCAAGCTTTTCAGTGACAATCTATGAAAGAGAATCAGACGCCATTACAGAACACTGAAAAAAAATTCTGTCACTGCAAAGAACACAGCTTCAGCCTCACAAGGGCAAATCTGCAAAACTGACGAAAGTGGTATTTGACCACACAGTCACTTCCTAGTGACGATTTTGCATCAACAAGCAATAAGGATGATTCTGTAACTCCCAATGTCTCTGCGCATAGGCATACAACACAATTTCTACAGTAACTTTTCACCGACCTGTAGAACAGTGGTCACACAACATAAAACAGGGCCTTTTCCTGAGTGTGTGCAGAAAACTTCCGCCTCCAAAACAAGCCCCGAAATGGCCTTAAATAAAAAAAACAGGGTCGCCAGGAGCTAAAGCCCTCTTCCATAGCATATACTACCCTCTTGCTTCACCGCGGAGGGCGTCTCAACCTGAGACAATGCACTCTTGCAATTTTCGGCTATGTTGCCTGCAGAGATCTGCTCCCAAAAATAGAAAATGAAAGCAATACTGCTCCTCTTACCAGAACACCGCGAGCTTGGCTTGCTTTCTTGAGCTCCTTACCACGAACAAGGCTCTGATACCATGTCAAGATTGTGGGAGAGAAGGAAGGAGTCTCACTTGTAGCTTTCTTGCTTACACAATGGGGGAATACACACAGAGGTGGAGGCTGAAAACAGTTTTCCTCTTCTTAGTTGTGTAAGCCAAAAGAACTCTAATACAAAGAAATAGAAGAACCCTATATATGGGTCTCAAACCAAACTCAACTAACTAAGGTGGCATACTAACTGAGCCACGAACTAGAGTAGATAAGGATAGCTATCATGTAGCTATTATTCATGGGCGGTGTACCAACCGCATCTACAACTGACAAGTCGGTGACATAAATGCACAATGGTCATCCTGGCATATCAGGAGTGGAGCTCGATATCTCAACAAGTACATGCACGGCATATGCCGAAACTATTATAAACAAGTGCAATGCAAGGAGACATCACTTATCTAAATTCCATAGTGTTGGCTTAGATACTTAGCACCTGCGCTTGATTAGCTTTTTCTTTTGCTAAAGACGTGAAATATATTAAACGCAAATATACAAAGTTTGTACAATTGGAAAACATGTCAGCACTTAACCATTTAAAGACAAAAAGTCATGGCCAGGTAGCATTTGATAAGCCTTTTATACAGCATGGTGCTACTCTATTTGTACGAGAGAGCGAGGTGAGTTTGGGTGGTCTGGCGACTAAGGCTGTGCTAGTGAGGGGCTCTTGTGAGGCTGGGCAGGGAAAATTTCGGCCAGGACTTGAATGGTGTAGCCCCTGGCTGCAACTATTTCCAGAATGCTTTTAAACAATGCGTCAAATTCCTGATTGTCTCGAGCTACCCTCTCCTCTTTTGAGCACTTGGTACCCGAGCGTCTGGTGGGAGCCTGCACGATCAGTGTTGCCATGCCCCATGTGCTCCCTTGAGCTTCTATTCCCCTGGCCTAGGGATTTTTTGGCCTACGTTCGGGGCGGTGTTGCTTGGGGCCTCGTTTCTTTGCATATCTTTTAAGGGTAGGTACGTAGCGTTCTGGCGGAGGAGCTTGTGCTACATTCTCCCTTCGATGGCGGATAACGTCCTTGCAAGCCAACTGCACTGGGGGCGATTGCCTAGATGCCAATGTGTAAATGGTTAGTGTGTTTTCAAATTACAAAACCATGTCCTTTTATCAAATCAAAACTCCATTATTAAAAATAAGGGATACAATTGATAACAATAATTTCATGGAGTATTGAAACACATTATGGTGTGATAACATGGGTATATATAACATTTTTGATATACTAATTGGGTGGGTGATGCAACCTCTATTGCAATGCAATAACATAGTTGAGTTACATAAACAAAGAAGAATATGTCTTTTGCATATTCTTCAAAACCCTACAAGCAACTTATAACAAACCAAATGTACATGTGGACCATATGCCAATGGTGTTCTTATACTTGGGGTAAATGTGTTAGCTCAACAACCCATAATTGCTTAAGGATACAACTGCAAGTGGTGAGTGGCTAACTATGAGTAGGTGTTTTACGAGTGCCTTGCATGATGTGTGGGTAGACTACATGTACTTCATGGTACTAGTGTGTCTATGAGGGCTTTGTGTGCTTAGTATCTAAGAGTGCCTACTATCATGGTTACAAGTGCTATCATGTAGACTACAATCTATCATTTGTGTATCATGTGCCTATCATGTATATTGTGATAGTCCCAACTATTTTGTCTAGAAGTTTCTAACATTATGCAAACCCCCCTATTCATGAAGTGGAGTATGTAGCCCCTCTATTTGTGGAGTAGAGTATGCAACCCCTCGATTTGTGGAGTGGACTATGGAACCCCTCTATTTGTTCATGAGAGGAGACTAGAACCCCTCTGTCCGTGAGTAAATTGGTGAGTAGATTCCTCTATTCATGAGTAAAACTCATGACTAGCTGATATCTTTGTTAGAAACTTGTATTTGTCAAATGCTTCCATGGCCATGAGTAGTTGAAGAGCAAACATCATTATTCAAAAGGTTAGATGCATGAGTACTTGAAGAGCTCTTCAATGAGTAGTCAAAGACATAAGAACAAATGTGTTTTAAAATGCACATCATCTCCTACTTTGGTCCTGATTTGGTTTTTCTACGTTCATTTGTTGCTCCTACTTCACTCCTGATTTGGCAGCCCTACATTCATTCACAAGTCATGGGGGGGGTGGGGGGGGGGGGGGGGGGGGGCGGGTGTGTGTGTACTGTGCTCTTCTACAATTCTTTCATGCTCTAGACTTGCAAGCATGTCTCTTGCAAAGCCCTCCAAGATGGTGTCTAGACGCATCCGGATGGCCAAAGCTATCCCTTCGCCTACTACCTCTATTGACATGGTTCATAGTAGTGGCAACATCTCAAGTCTTGGCCTTTGTAGAAGAAAATAAACATTGTGGTGATTTGCAAAGGCCCAAATGCCACGGACTCCTTTGGCAATGTGGACAAGGAAGAAGAGCCTCTCGGAGGCAAGAGGGACATGATGCTCCGTGCTCCATATGGCCACATGCCTGATCTCAAGAGTCTTATCCATGAGATATGTTTCGCTGTACCTGCAACTCATATGAACGAAAAGGAAATGCTTGTGGCTGGTGCGAGGCTTGTAAGCCTCTCAACCCTCTCTTCTCTCAGGCTTTGGGCATCCTTGAATTTGGTGTAGAAGTGAAAGAACAAGTGTGTTTTAAAATGCACCGGCTCACGATAGATTTCAAGTGGGGTTTTTTGTCCCACGTACAGCTCAGCGAGAGAAGGTAGCAGAGGCAGGACCCACAGGGTAAAACGAAGGGAGCACTCAGCTCAGTGAGAGAAGGTAGCAGAGGCAGGACCCACAAGGTAAAACGAAAGGAGCACCCACCATTCACGATGGGATGATGCGGATCATGGCTATGCCATCACAATCACAAGCTTCAGTCTGGTGGGGTCTACGTCCCGATAGAATTCGGCTGAAATTCAGGATGTTATGCTTTTTAATGAGCCTAAATATTAAATAATTAAAACCAAGCGTATTTAAAATCTACCTCCTCCTCCGTCCACCAACACGCCTTCCTTCTCCATTCCTCTCCATTTTTTATGCAGTCCTTTTTTCAAGTTTTCCAAGCTCCTCCCCTTCTCCATTGAGCAACAAGCTCTTCCCCTCCCCATTTAACATGCAAAGCTATCACTTCTACTATTTTTAAAGCAGTCCTTTCTTCAAGTTTCCTTTTTTGAAAGTCTTAGCAAAGTTTACCTTCACACCTAAAGCTATTTTTGCATGTGTTTACACAATTCTTCATGATTCCCGTCACTATCAAACATGCCACCCCTACTATCACAAATCCAAAAATTAATGTTCAAAAACCCTCATCTGGTCCATTTAATACCTCGAATCTTCAATGGGAGGCACGTACCAATCCATCATCAAAGTTTGATGTCCAAAACATTGCCTACATTCCATGCGATCGATTGGATGATTTTATATGTGGTGAATCTCAAAGAGAGGATGCACCTATTGGCTTTCGCAAGCAATGGACATCAAAGAATGCACCAAGTAAAGTATTACGTCCAATGGCAGATAATCACATGCAACTTATCGGGTAAATCCATACTTCCAAAGCACAATGTAAAATACACTAATTAAGCATTCTTTTCCAATGTGGAGTAATTTTCCCAATGTTATTGAATTTTCTATTATATTATATATATATATTGGTACAACTTTGGCCCCACTAATGTTCGTGATAACCCACCAACAATGAGAGCCCAAAAGAAGGCAGGCAAACACAGAGTTGAGTCCCAAACATATGCTGTAGGGTGTCAGTGTCATTTTGTGGCTATGCAACTATACCTTTGGCCCACAATTTGCCGTTTGAATTATATTCAATATGAGCATGTTGATGCAAAAGGAAATGTGTGCCATGGTGCACTGTACACAAAACAAACTAGTGCAAGGATGGCCTTTGCACCATGGCTGTCGATGGGGGTGCGATCATGGATTTGTGACATGCTGCACAAAGGGTTCACACCGCAACAGGTATTGCA
Source organism: Lygodium microphyllum (assembly GCF_053477565.2). Lineage (NCBI taxonomy): Eukaryota > Viridiplantae > Streptophyta > Polypodiopsida > Schizaeales > Lygodiaceae > Lygodium > Lygodium microphyllum. The sequence goes on from NC_141135.1 coordinate 132,062,351, forward strand.
ACATCACATACACACAGTACAAAGGGGTGCTAGAGATGGTAGCTTGAAGACCACAAGATATACTTTTCTTACATTGCAGGATATTCTGAATATTTCAAGCAAGTTGGAAGCCATCACCTTGCAAACGGACCAAGATGATGCACGTAGCGTGCACAATTGGGCCGTCGCAAATAAGAGCCAAAATTTTTTAAATCAAATCTTTGATGAAGCAAAAGGGCATACATTTGTGCTTGGTGTGAAAACCGATTAGCAACTAGAGATGCCAAAAACACATGGGGACAATGGGTTGCTAGCAATGGATGCCACCTTTGGCACCAATAAATATAAGGTATTATATTGTAATTATTGTGTGCATTGAAAAATTTTTAATTAATGTTGACTAGAATGGTCTTTTGCAGTTTCAACTATACACAATCTTAGCATTTGACTCTCATCGGAATGGCATCCCTATTGGTTGGATTATTACATCTTCTTGCGCCATGGTTGACATTTGATTGTGGTTGGTGGCCTTTCGAAATTGATTGATTGATGCCAAAAAATCATGGCAACCTAATGCATTTATGGTCAACGACGCCCTTGCAAAAATACAAGCCATTAGGTAAGCTATGCATAGATTAATTACTCTATATAATGTGTTATTTTATTGGACTTTATGTTGCACTGTGTATGGAATTAGATGTTTATTTGGGGACTCTTTGTATTTTGTTGGCAATAGGGAGGCCTTTGGTGTGCCAATATACCTTTGCATTTGGCATGTTCAACAGGCTTGGTTAAAGAATTTGATCAAGAAGGTTTCCAATGCCTCGAAAACGGGCAAACATGTTCAAAGCACTAGGCCAAATAATGAATATGCGAAGCCAAGCTAGCACCAATCAGGTGAGTACTGAGGGAGAAGCTATGGACTTGGTGGATGATTTCTTGCATACGTATAAGGAAGAGGAGGACTTCTTCAAGTACTTTAAGGACCAGTGGATGGCATCAATAGGTAATGGTTTATAGTTTCGCTAATACTTTTGGCTCTCTTATTTGCCTAACTTTTACTTTTTTTCTTTACTTTTGGCAACCTACCACACTCAAATCAGGAGACAAATGGTAGCATTGAGTCCTGTCATGGTATTCTAAAATCATGATTTCTTATTGGCCGCAAGACAATCCATGGTTGGAGAGTAGATTGGCTCCTACAAAAGCTTTTGGGTCCTTGTCATTCCTATTATTGGTATGAAGACATGTTGAAGGAGGCTGGGTTCAATTTTTAAAAAAATATATTGGAGGGTTTTTGAACATTAATTTTTGGATTTGTGATAGTAGGGGTGGCATGTTTGATAGTGACGGGAATCATGAAGAATTGTGTAAACACATGCAAAAATAGCTTTAGGTGTGAAGGTAAACTTTGCTAAGACTTTCAAAAAAGGAAACTTGAAGAAAGGACTGCTTTAAAAATAGTAGAAGTGATAGCTTTGCATGTTAAATGGGGAGGGGAAGAGCTTGTTGCTCAATGGAGAAGGGGAGGAGCTTGGAAAACTTGAAAAAAGGACTGCATAAAAAATGGAGAGGAATGGAGAAGGAAGGCGTGTTGGTGGACGGAGGAGGAGGTAGATTTTAAATACGCTTGGTTTTAATTATTTAATATTTAGGCTCATTAAAAAGCATAACATCCTGAATTTCAGCCGAATTCTATCGGGACGTAGACCCCACCAGACTGAAGCTTGTGATTGTGATGGCATAGCCATGATCCGCATCATCCCATCGTGAATGGTGGGTGCTCCTTTCGTTTTACCTTGTGGGTCCTGCCTCTGCTACCTTCTCTCACTGAGCTGAGTGCTCCCTTCGTTTTACCCTGTGGGTCCTGCCTCTGCTACCTTCTCTCGCTGAGCTGTACGTGGGACAAAAAACCCCACTTGAAATCTATCGTGAGCCAAATGCACCTCTTTGTGACCCTACGCCCACCCTCATGCACATCAATGGAAATGGCGAGTGAGCCAACGACCAACCGAGTGGCATCTGAGTTGGCAAGAGCCAGAGGGTGATCATGATCATCCCAGTAGCTGCAAGCCGGTAGGTCAACTGATAGTGGGCTAAGCAGGCCGTTGACTATTGTAGCCGAGTACAGAGCTGAGAGGGAAGGCCAAGGATAATAGCCATCGTGGGCCAAGAACTGTACGCGGGTTGAGCCCTGTAGTGTTCGAGTGTATTGGATAGGGTCAATAAAAATTTGATAGCGCCTACAGTTCCTCAAGACGATGTCGACACCACCGCACTGTCGCACCTGCTGCCTCTCTAGACCCCGCATTTGAATACACTGTTCAATCTCGATGGTTGATGGTATTGGAATTGACGTTTTAAAAAACAACGGTGGAACGGCTGTTGGACTATGCGGGTGCAATGTTGAAGAGGTAGAGGCTGCAGTGGATAGGCTTATCACAGTGGTAAGTAATTACATGGTGGTGCTTGTGGCCAGTAAGGTGGTTATCCATGAGTAGCAAGTGGCAATTCTAGGGCCACCTAGTCGTCACCTGCACTGTGGGTAGCTCATAGCTAATGGGCAGGTAGCCTATCGACGAGGTAGACAATAAGGCAGGCGGCTGCAATCAAAGTGCCATGCAGGCAATGTGAGCTGACCACGGGTGACGGCGCAGTACTTTGAGGTAGGGTGAGCCAACCCAGGGTGGCGAACAGCCGGGGATACTACCATATGGAAGTGTTCCTAGTGGCTATGGAAGACTAGGCTGCTAGCGACCATTGTAACGAGCGAGCAACACTAGCAACATTATCAAACAGGAGCCATCCAGATTGGTTTTGGTTCACATGATCAGAGGCAACATCGCAAGTCGTAGCCTTCGCAGAAAAAAAAAAAACTTGTGGTGATCTGCACAGACGGCCCGTCGGACACCACCAAGACTCTTCCAGAGATGAGGAGAGACGAGGACGAGGAAGGTGAGCCTCTTAGAGGCAAGAGGAATACCATGCTATGCGATCCATACGGGCACAGGACTACTCTCAATGTTAGTCCTCAATGTGTTTCACAGACCTCTCCACCCTCTCTTCTCTCTGGCTTTGGGCATCCCTCAATTTGGTGTAGAAGTCATAGAACATGTGCATTTTAAAGTGCACTTCTCTCTCACCTCCCCCCAAACAAAAATTTCAGCCTCTCAAAATCCCTCATCAAGGTCCAAACTCCTTTGTCTTCAGACAGTAATACAACCTCTTTCATCTCTAGGGTAAGTAATGGATGCCCGTTTTTGAGTTGCAAAGAAGTGCCTTTGGTTTTTATCTTTGTTTGTTCCATGTGTGTGCTAAATTTGCAAAAGCTTGTAATCTAAAGTAGTATTTATTAAGAGGATCCACAAAATGGTTGTGCACTTAGAAATTGAAGTGAGGCAAATTTCCTTGGTCAATGTCCTCCCCAGCTGCCTCAACAATTAGTCTATATTTCTCTATCATATGTGTATCCACCTTGCCTATCCAGTTCCATGCCTTCAAATATTGAAAGTATGGTACTTGACTAGTGTATTTTTGCTTTAGTGAAACTCAAGTTGTAGAAAACAAGATTATGACTTCTTACAAGCAAGAGGTTTATACGTGCATGTATTTAGATATCGTAAGTGAGTAATAAAATTACCCTAAGTAAGTTGTAGAAATTATGAATATGGTTTCTAGGCCATCTGGTCATGTATCCCTACATGAAATATTCACAAAAAAGGGGTTCTTAACATACCCTTTGAATGTACCTAGAGAGAAGTTGGTGTAGAAGTCGAGGAGCAAAGAACATGTGTGTTTTGAAATGCACCTCTTTGTGACCCATTCACTACTGCTTAGTGTACCCTACATCCACCCTCATGTAGAAGAATTGGATCCAAAGCTTTTATGGCTTCAATGCAACGTTGAGTATTTGTCTCTAGCTCTCGCTCATGAGGTAATGGACTGTTCAAGGGGCATATGAGAAGTGTCATCCTTGATATAGTCTTGTGTCCCTACAAGAGGTAAAATAAGTGTAGGCCACAAATATTGGGAAGCAGGTAGTAGACAACATGTAATTTTATAGGTCACTCTTTGCATGACCATCAAGTAGAAGCTCCCCTTCGCAACAACTTGATATATGAGCCAAATTAAATCCCTACAATTTTTCTTGAACACCATATTAGAGAATTTGGGAATTTTTCACGTCCCAATTTCAATTAAGTGATAGATATTTGACCACATGGCTAAATCTTGATCCATATTTGAAAGTGGGATTTAGGAAGGTAGCTTATATAGTGTTTAGGGTAGACTCCAACTTTAAGTAAGATAATAAGATTTGACCATGTGGTCAAATATAAAAGGTATTGGGAGTTCCCAAAATGCATGGAAATTCCCAAATTTCCTAATATGGTGTTCTTGGCAACACTACAGTCTTGTTGAAGCTGCATAAGTGTTGTACTTGATTGCTTTCCATAAGGGTGGGTGCACGGAACTTGCAAAATGAATGGGCATAGGGCACTCTGGGCAATGAATGCTCTATATTTAGAAGTGGCTAAAATGTAGAGACAATTCGAGTACTAGTAGCGGACTGATTAGAGTTAACGTTGTGGACATTATAGGTATATAAGATGTGAAAATTTGAATGTCGAGACTGTATATTGGGCAAAAATATCTTGCAAAGTAAAATTTTTTGGGTCTTTGTGGGTTGCCTCTGTTGGCATGGGTCAAGTGGAGAATAGAAATTAGGATCATGTGCATATAAGAATATGGTGCGTTTTAAAATGTTGTGACTTCTCATCGCTCTTTGACTTCTCATTGCTATGAATATGGCAAGTTTTAAAATGCAGTGGCTTCCTATCACTATGATGGTATGATGGTGTTGTGTGATGAAGACCACATAATGAATATGAGTAGCACAAACAATTTTCTTGCATTTGGTAACAATATTTTAAAACACTTGTATTTTTGTAACAGTGTGATTATCCTTTATGGCGTAAAGTGGATGCTACATTTGAGAAAGAGGTCTTAACAAAACCATAGTTCAAGTTCTTATCTGGTTAAATGTTCTACATATGGCAAGGAAACCATTGCTTGACTGCTTGGATAGAGATGATCTCATAGATGTACAAAGAAAATAGAGCTTGTCATGTTAGGGTTGTGTTTCATGTTATTGATCCCACATGGATTTCAGAGATTGCTCTTCTCACCAGACTCCAAAGAGTCAACAGGTAAGTCTAGTAATATTTTTTTACAAAGACTTGATAATTAATATTTTTATTTATATAGCTCAATCTTTGAACATTTTTATTGTTAGAACGAATGAGTATGCCATTGTGAAACCTTGCTTGCAGGATGTTCTTTGAAACTGCAATAATATATTCAAGTATGACATCAATACATTCTTGAGTGCCTTACTTCAGGATCAAGTAAAACTACTCAAGTTTTTGAGAGCAAAACACAATAGTGTTAAGGGAAAACAACAATGGTACCAATTGACAAGGGGCTATCTGAGAAGACTTGTATTTTAGGTAATAAACATCATTATTATTGTTAAAAGGGATTGAAATAGATAACTTGAGGGTAGAATTTAAAGGTTTTTTCCTCTACTGTGAAGGTTGAGTACACTCCAAAACTCAACAAGGTTGAAGATTTGGTATCAAATACAGTTTCAATGGAGAACAAAGAGGATCATTGAAGATTAAAGAACATGCTAAGATAGATAATTGGCTGACAAGATAGGCATGGTATGTACTTTCCACTTCTTGGTTTGCTCTTTACAAAGGTAAAATATCCAAATGTAATTTGTATGTTTGCTTCATAGGTACTTAATGTGCTTGATCCTAACCTTGGTGGTCAATGGTTGGATATAATATTTGCATTAAAGTTTGACATCATTAACTCAATGATTACTATTGACAAGTTAAAATTCTTGGCAAATGGTAAGATGAGAGAAGAGAAAAGGTTGTTGTTGCTATCTCTCTTGGACTCAAGTAAGAGATTAAAACATATGTATGGTATACCATCCTCAAACTATGAGTACAGATTTTGAGTCTCAATCCAAAATCTTTCAAAGTCTCAACATTGCTAGTGCGATTTATATTTTGTGATGCTAATAGATTTTGTTTATGTTGTTAAGGTGGTTGATATGAGAGTACTTTCTATAAAAGGTTGAGAGTTAAGGTATTCGATCATTGGAAGACTTGAAAACAATGTCTTACAGGCACTCCATTGGATCTCCACAATATTACTTATTGCAAGATTATATGGAGGGTATAAAATTGGAGGCTAGAAAGTATATGTTTTCTCAAGTAAGAGGAAGAGAGCAAGCTATGGATGCATGAGGATAAAAGAAGGTTGAAGATCCTCAATAAAGAAAGAGGAATGAAGTAAGTATGGCTATGTATTGAGTTGTCTAGGGGTAGCTTTTCTATCTCAATAGGCTTAACTTTAATTTATCATTTTTATTTTGATAACTTGTGATTGGGGAGAAGAAAGATAACTAGGCTTCCAGATCATTGGAGAGGTTTGATTGATAGATATAATGAGAAAGTGTGCATCTATCCCAAGAGCATGCATAATCTCTCTAATTGGGAGATCGAGCATTACCCTTGGTGGATGGACCTTGGAAGAGTAAATATGTATTAGCAAGGGACAATGAATTACACAAACTTCATTCTAATGAATTAGTGGGCACTCCTCTTGACGATCGATATAATACTCAATCTCAAAAAGAGATAACAAAAGAAACTGATGGTAAGATAATATTTTGGACACAATGTTGGTGATGTTTTGTTTTCTCATTGCTATGTGAAGCATTGCCAATCTTTGTGTTGCAGTAGTGCAAGCTAGACTAGCTAATAGTCCCCCACAATATGAAGTGGACCAAAGGAGTAGCTTCCAAGGAGGTAGAAGTTATTATCATTGGAGATCGCAACACATGTTCTACATCCAATTTACACTCATATATGTGAGTTTTAGTTTTGTAATTAAATATTAAAAATCATTCTCTTTTCTTGTAGGGAAAAAAGGGTTGATATCAAAAGGAAGTCATTCCATTTGTGTTTCTTCCTTAAGTGATATGCTTTCAAAAAAAGATGATGGCATGATTAGTTATGGGTGCATGGTGGGTGACTACCTCTCTATGGGCAAGATTTTGTTATAGGAAAAAGAAATGATGCTTACAAGACAATAGATGAGTTCTTTTCTTGGCTTACCAAAGATGATACAATATATGAACAAAATGGGTAGTTGGTGAAATGGGCTTGTGATATTGTCTTTATTGAGTTTCCTACTACATGTTTGATTGATAAAGAAATCACATTACTTGCTTGAAATTTACTCATGGAGGTGTACCTTTGCCCAAGAATTATAGTTACCACTACCTCTTTGGGAGATAGTGGATGGTTAGTTACTTGGGTTACTTTGATAGATATACTATCTTGGTTAATGTGGGTTGATATAAGCACCTACATAAACAAGATGTTGAGGTTTTTCTTTGACAAAATAGGTGATGTATTGTCTTGGCTTGAGAAGTACATGCATATGCTTGGTCTTGAAGTTGTTAGGAGAGTTTTTATGCTTGATAAGCTTCCATATGGATATGGGAAACAATGTGATCTAGAGATGTTAGTAATCGATCTTAAATTTTTTTAATTATAATTCCTTTGGTGAAGATATCTGGCCTTTATGCTTTATGTAGAGTTGATATTCTCTATTGGTACTTGCTCGTTGCATTGGGTGTCATCCACCTACTTTTCTTGGAGAGAGCAACTCTCAATTTTATGAGTTGCAAATTTGTCCATCGAGTGATTGTTGGCCCCATTAACTTCCAAAGAGAAACAAATTAGCACGACCATCTAACTCTTTGGTGTGGAGATATTCAATTAACACCTATATTCTTGATCATCTGTGTATTGGATCTCTTATGTCTACCATCATGGTTGATTCTGGAGATGGTGTGTAGCACTGCACCTCTAATACATACATGCTTGTCCATGCTTCTCATTTGATATCTATGAAGATATAGTTGACCCTATGGTTCAACATCTTGTAGAAGAAGCAGATCCAAACATGATATGCTTGGGTCTTGACGAGGACTTAGAATTAGATGCCTACGAAGTAGTGCAAGTTGTAGACAATCCCTATGATGAATAATGAGCATTCACACTTATAACACCTTGGGAGTTACTTTTATTATTGTCACTTTTATTAGCAAGACTTATTATATATATTTAAGAACTATAGTTTTATTACGTAAAATCTTAGCATTTGTATTGTATTCTAACTCATTGGTTGTTTCTTTATGCATTACATATTTTAGAATTGGGCATGCAAAGCAATTCGTTCTATCTTGCTTTCACTGTGTGTTTTCTTATAGCATTATTCTATAACATGTTGAAGATTTAGATCTAGAGCATGGCTATGGTAGCTTGTAAGCATAGACAAAACTCATGATGACATTGACTGAAGACCACAACTGTTACACAAGTGAATTAGGTTCCAAGATGGAAGCTTGGACTCATAAACACAATCTTGTGTAGGACTAACAAGTACAAGACTGTCACTAATTGATAAAGAAAAGCATCATCATGTATTCATTCATCTATCAAAAGTGGTAGTCAAGTACAATGCTTTATAGTTGTTGGATAGGTACAATTTTCCCTTTCTGTGCATATGGGATTCCTGCAACCTGCATGTCTTCATCCCAAAATGCCTCACACAAAGAGGCTACATTAGGTGTGATTGCTAATATCCCAACACCCCTCCTCAATCACAACTAGAAAGTACAAAGTGTGTAGAGGCTTTAGTGAAAGTAACACCTGCAAAGTGTGGGCACACCATAAACATGGCAAAACACTAGGGGCTATTGCAAAAAAGGCTAAGTATGGGTACCACAAACATGATGGTCATCGAGAAGCTGTAGCAGGGGCCTTACAGAGGCTGTAGTACAAGACTACATGAGGAGTTTTACAAGCTTATGATAAAGACATTTGGGCTAGACATTACAAGGCTAAAAAAGTCAGTAAAAAATAGGATCAAGGACCGTGAGGCCCTTGCAGTTTTTAGCATTTCTTTTGACATAGATATTCAATTCATTGCAATTCTTCTTGTCTAGCTTCCTGTACTTGTACTTCACTTTGTTTTCCACTTCAAAGTCTTCATGATTTTTCTACTACTTCTTCTTATTCTTGTTCTTTTGGTCCTCTTGATCAGCTTCTTCATTGACTTTGCTTGCAATAGTTGCATCAGTCTTTATGTCCATGTCCCCCTCAAGCAAAGGTATCATTGTCTTTGAGGCAGTAGAAATGTCTTTAAAATCTTCAAATAAATTCATCGATTGCTCTTCAAAACAAGTAAATCCATCCATCCCTGCAAGCGGAATAAACAAGTCTTCCATGTAGTTGAATTGAGCAACAAGAGTAATGTTACTCTTCATGAGAAGCATCTTCATAAAAGACTTGAATTTGGTCATTCCCATGATGGAAATCAGCTTCAAATGACTAAGAATAACTAGCAATGATTTGATCTTTGTATGTGTCAAAAGACACAAGCAATGGCAATGAAGTATCAAAAGATACTAGTTTGAAATTTGATGTTTGTTGCTTGAGTTTGACTTGATGATCTTAAAAAACTCTTCATAGCTTCCCCTCCTTGCTAATTTGATGGTTGAATACTTGCTAAAAACTTTATATTAGAGTGGCCTTGGCTTGGTTTAAGTGGCAGGAGAGAGAAAATGAAGGAAAAATGAGCTTGAAGGTAAGTGGTTATGGATGTCCTGTCAAAACAGGGACCAGCAATTGGTAAATGAGCTCCCACAAGCTCCATAGGTCAAATCTTCTCAAACCCTTTAAGATGGAGGACCCTCACTAATGGATCTAACTCCCCCTAAGAGGGTTTGTACTTGTTTTTTTTGAGTTGAGAGGTCTAAGCCTTCAAAGTGGTAATTGTCAAATCTGCACCTAGATTTGGAAAAATGCAAATGTCGGGCATAGTGTGCATCAATATCCTTGATTTTTGTGCCAAGAAGTTACCCATTGACCTGAATAACAACTCTCAAGAAGAAATCTTGAAGAGATATGGCTTGGTTGATGAGATATGGCTGCTCCAATAGACATAGACACAGTTATGGCAGCGACTCTGAAAAGAGGAAATGCTGAAGCTATAGTTGCCCAATCTCAATGATTGAGGTGCCAGGGAGGAGCTCTGGAAGTAGAGAAACATTCTCCAGAAGGAAGTTCAAAGATATTTGGCCCGTGGAGAGAGATATGAAAGCTTCAAGCTGACAGGGTGCTGCTGGCTATGGCTGCCATGGAAGCTTCATTGAAGGTAGGAATGCAAATGAAGTTGGAGATAGGGTCCAGTACTCAAACTGAGCTGAGCAAAGATTGAAAGGAGCTGAGAGGAGTGAAAGGAGAGTTGGGCCATGCGTAGCTGAGCTCTAATGCCATGTTGAAGATTCAGATCTAGAGCATGGCTATGGCAGCTTGTAAGCATAGACTAAACTCATGATGACATTGACTGAAGACCACAATTGTTACACAAGTGAATTAGGTTCCAAGATGGAAGCTTGGACTCATAAACGCAATCTTGTGTAGGACTGACAAGTATAAGATTGACAATAACTGATAAAGAAAAGCATCACCATGTATTCATTCATCTATCAAAAGTGGTAGTCAAGTACAATGCTTTATAGTTGTTGGATAGGTACAGTTTTCCCTTTCTGTGCATATGGGATTCCTACATCCTGCATGTCTTCATCCCAAACTACCTCATTCAAAGAGGCTACATTAGGTGTGATTGCTAATATCTCAACATAACCATGTACAAGGTCCTCTCCTACCTTACTCTTCAATTTTCTATCATTCCTTCCAAGTTCCGTTTCTTTGAGGTAGGCACAAGGACAAGCGAACAAAACCAAGCGCGCAAGAAAGGTGAACGCCATAATAATAAAAGTCAGGTGTAGTTTAAACCTAAGATGGGGTTTAAAAACAAGATAAAATTATTGAGTGTAGATAATTATTAGAGATCCTTGATTTTGAAAACTCATATTCCATTTTAAAAAAAATCATTCGTCTTGTATGGTAAAGGCTCACCCACGTCACACGTCTTTGAAGAGGTGGGGGCATGATGCACTTCATCTTTCTTCCCCAATGTATGATTTGATTTCCATGCTTGAAATGATTTCATGTAGACTTGTTTTTTATACTAGTCGGATGTTATTTATGCTACGTGGTGATACACCATGCCTTGAAGGATTTAACATGATTTTTCTTGACTCTAGTACATTACATTAATGGTCATGTACTTTCGGATTCGTAATCTACTTGAAATTACTTTATTATGATGGGATAGAGTGCATGGGACCTCGTGGAAAGCACACTATAATGCCTTTGTTGGGTGGCCACGTAGTGATGTTAGGGTAGGCCTATTGGGCTAGCTTTTGATTTTGCATGAATCAAGGCTGGTTGAGGAATCCTTGTAGTTAGAATCTATACTTATAGAGCCTAGCACTGAGTCACAAAACCCATCACCAATGCTCCTTGTGTCTTGAGATTGGTTATGAGTAGTATTCTTTCTATTAATTGCTTGTTTGTTGCCCCCATTAAGGAGCATTGAGAGTGGCTTTAGTGTTCGGATGCGAAAATTCTTGAATTGCAAAAATGACATGTTGTTTTCATGGGAAATTGGATGAAGATGTAAATTTGTAGATTTTTGATAAAGGAATGTGCATGCAACAGTTCAACATAGTGGGCATAAAGAGGAAAAGATGGGGTTTATTCTATAGGGATTTGAGGACTATGCCTTGGAAGTGATTAATTGTGTGTTGGACGATAGTCTTAGTAGTTGGGTAAGCTTGTCATAGTTTCTAAATATTTTTTTCTTTGTTCACTCTGCAATTTCCGGTATGAGTGATCGGTCATATAGGAGGTTTCAAGGTTTCTACGGGCTTCAATATCAATGAGATCAGGGAGGTTGGTCACTTTTATGAGGAGAGATGTCTTGTACCCATTGAAGCAAAAAGTGTAGGATCTAGTCTATATGATATCTCCAAGTTTCAAGAGTATTCAATATGTGGAGGAGAAGACATGCATGCATACAAATGATAGGGAAGGATGTACATCAGTGGATACTTCTTTCAATGAGAAGAAAGATAGTTTTTATGTAAGTACAATTGCTATTTTTAGTGAATTGGGGGGGGAGGGGGTGGGGGAAGGGGGCTCTTATAAGGCTCGCTCATCTTGTGGTGATGATAGAGGACTTGTAGATGTATAATTGTTTGAATATGATAATTTTGGCTTTGGTCTATTATTATTTGAAGAGAGTTTGGGTGTTTTTTAGTAAATTCGATAATGTTTTATGTAATGCTTATAATTTTGATTTGCTTTTGTTGTAATTTGAAGAGAGTTTGGATGTTTTTAATGATTTTGGTAATGTTTTGTGTAATGCTTATGATTATATTGATGGAGGTTTGCATGAACAAAAAGAAAAACGATTGAGGAAGAATATCCACTAGTTATCTTTTCTTCTATTTTTAATGATAACCCTTTCTATGAGGTACGTATGCAAGGATTATAGTTGGAAGAGAATACCAATGGCAAGGTGCATAAAGGCATGGACTTTCACTTGGATAATAGCTTATAAGGCATTCTATGGTTCCGTGTGTCGATTATTATAATATACAAACGTTGTATTATGGTGCTGACACCTTTACTTTTGTATGGTTGAGAAGATATTGGAGATAGTTGTCTCAAACTTGTGAACTTATATATTGACACAAGTCTTTCTAAGGACGATATGCATGGAGTCTTCTAAAAATAAGGACTTATGATTTGGAGTAGTAGAGAGCTCTCTTGGGAGCCTTGAATATGTACTAAAGCCATACGTTCATATAACTTGTCCTATTTTAATGATGTCTTTTTATCCAAGAGAGGGACTTTATAGTGCTACATGGTTAAGTTCCAAGGTTTCTAACTTTTGCACATGATATTTGGTTGTTTTGCTATGGTACATGATGCTATGAGAGAAGATCTTGTCAGTACCTTGTGTTTTCTTTTCATGCAAGTTAAATGTGAAGATGTACAAGAGATTAAAAAATATATACTACCTTCAAATATAGCAAATAAAACCTAGATATCATCAGATCATATGAGGGAGCATAATTCTCAAGTGATAACTTCAACAAACATATACTTAGTACCATGAAAGATTGTGGGGTATAAAGTCATAGAAGAGATTTCTAGTATTTTAAGGAAAATTATGCCCTTAGTATGAGTTTTTAGATGAAAAAGGTGACAAAAATAAGCAAGAAAGGAAGTTGTAATAAGGCTTTTAGCAAGCCTTGATATATAAGGTAGGATTATCATCTTCCAAGGAGATGTTGCAAGGATCGTCTCTAATTATCAAGGACTAGAAATATGTAAAGGGGAGAGGTCTGTGGAACATGAGGGCACAATGCTCATGCAATATCTGGGAGAGTCATCATTAGTTGAATGGGCCCTTTTTTGGACAATTAGTAGTAGCTGATATCAAGCTAAAGGAAAGGGGGAGTCTACTGCCATTGCTGGTTGGGTGTAGCAATTCAACCCACGTGATTATTCCCAAGGGAAGGTGTTGTAGTGTTTTAAGCTGGGGTTGTGTGGTTCAAATGGTTGGGTTTATGATATAGAAGGGATGGAACACATCATGTTTGAGAGTGGAAACTGAAAATATTGACATGTTTGATAGCCTTAAACATGCTAAAGGTTGTAGTCAGGGTAGCACATGATTACGATCATGCTAGTATAACAATATGGTAATTGATTGTAACTATCTTGGAAAAAGTAGTAGTAAGAGACATTAGATGTAAACCATCATCAACATCATCATTACTATGGGTCATTAGACTGGGGGTGCTACAATGTTGACAATTCTAATGTGAAGATGACTACTAGTGGAGGTTGCTTACTTTAGAGAGGGCGACTCATAGCATCAACCATATTACAAGCCAAAAAATAGTTTTGATTCATTGATGATAGAGCTAAGATCTACATCTAATATGCAAGCAAGCAAAGAGATGAAGTTGAGCTAGACTAAAGCATTGGAAGAAGCAACATATTCAACATTGAACACCATCTTGAAGAATGATGCCGCCTTAATCAATAGTTGTGTGTGAGGGGGAGTGTCTTTCTAAAAGTAAAATAGCATATTCCAAAGGTTTTTCTATCCTTTTGAATCCCATTAAGGATACATGCAAGGTTCCTTTCTTCTTTTCTTATCTTGCATTTGTATTTTGAAAATCTCGAGGATTGAAATATATTGCTAAGAGGCTACTATAAGATTTCAAATTATTATTTATGGGTGATTGATGATAGTGCCGTGGATTAGTAGCCTTGAAAATATGCATGAAAGCATAAATTAGCACAAACAAGGAAATGCTCACAGATCTTGAAACTTTAGAGAACTTCATGGAGATGTGAATGCCATTCGACATCTTTGTTGCTAGTAACAGCTGTATGATCGCTAATCAAGATTTCCCACTCAATCCAGTCAAATGGTGGGCAAAGAAGAAGTTGAAGAGCACAATATATATTCAAAGATGTAGGTAACATGTATTTATACTCGTTAAATTTTTTTTTTAGAGTTGAGAAGGCTTTATGAAGACTTTCTAGCCATCAAGATTTTGCTTACATCAACATGCAAAGCTCCATACATTTCGGTTAGGCTCCTCAATGGTTATTGCTCTATTAAATTTGATGAAAAAATATATGTAAGGAGAGAATATGCATATAAGTAGATGAAATTTATTACTATAAAGAAAAATAACTAAGAAAAGGAGTAATACAATAGAAACTTACAACTAGATAAGAATACAAGATAGATATTGTAGGTGGCAAGCTTCAAATCCTTTGTAGTATAAACATATTATGCTACTATAACTTGACTACTATCTCTAACATTCTTATACCAATAATGTGTTAGTCAATGATGTCCTATTTCTATTGGTTGCATGTAGACTCATGAATCTTTCTTGAATATTACTCTTCTCCACTATCCATGCTTGTCCTTTGTATTATGAACAACATAGCATTGAGAGAATCTTGAGAACATCGTTGATGAGTTTCAAATGCCATTAGAATGATTTCAAAAAGAAGAAACTTGTAGTTCTAAGAAGGAAAAAGGTAGGGACTTGATTGTAAGAAATAGATGAATGGTGATTATAGAGCATCAAATGACAATGGTTATGGCTATGGAAAGAAGGATGTAGTGGGAAGATTTGATAGATGGAATTGTTTAATGACGCAAGAGCCTGCAAAAAGAAGAACCAATCTTTAGAGAAATAGACAATATTTTTCCTTTGTCTATACATAATCTATAATGAGTTTCTTGAGAAAAAAGGAGTCTCTTGGGAGAGGAGTGAAAAAAGTCAATTTCTACCTTCACTTTTAGATACCTTGTGGGGCACATCTAAGATGGGGCTATGTTGCCACAATGGTAAAAATTTGGGGGAGGGGAGGAATACAAATTCGAGGTAGGGAGAGAAGCTTATGGTGTGTGTCCAAGGTGAAAAAGGGAGTGGATAATATGTGCACACTATCCCCTCTCCCATTGGTCCACCTTAAATCTCTTGTCATTAGGAAAGTCATCAACTCCTCAATTAAAGGCCATTTTTAAAGTCCATATTTTTCATATAATGACTCTTAACTGAAAAATCAAATATGCACAACTACTACAATATAATCAGAGCATACATGCGCTTTTACGAGCATGTCAACTTATTTGTTAAAAATCTTATTTATATGCGCAATATGCTTGGGACTTGTATATTCAAGTTAAATGCACATATAATTGGATTTGTGTCTTTGCATGGTTAAATTCACATAGAGAGCAATTTGTATATGTGTGGGTAAGAATATGTGCATATTTAAGCCCATTACACAAGTCTAAGAATGCTTAGATTTACAGTACAAAAATGTGAAAAAGAGCAATGAATTTCTCAAATTAAATTTTCCTATTGCATTTCTTAAATTGAGAAAACTAATATTTAAAAAAACTTCAAAAATTTAAAGGCATAAATAAAAATGCACATTAAATTTGCTTGCACATTGTTATATAAAGTCATAAGTAAACACCATATTTGTTAATGGGATTATTTAATATGTGTATATTGTCATTTAAAAATTGGATATGAGAGATAATATATGTAAAAGTCATAGAATTACAAAATAAATACAAAAGTACAATGTTTATCCAAATGGATCTTCAATCTCATCCACAACGACAACAACCCTTGCTAAACTATCTACTTCAAGGTCCATCTCAAATTTAAACCTACAAACAAATTAATCCCACTATTAGTATTGTCACTATGCTAAACGTCATTATTATCAATATGGTTGTACAATTATCTTCATGTATGATGGCATTATGATCAATGTCTCTTAAACCATGATCATCCTCTACATCTCTTGGTTCATGATCATCATCATCTCTACTATGAGGAGCATCATATAAATGCTCAATAGGTATGAAATTATGATATATCCCTCTGAAGTATGGGGAAATCAAAAGCACATGCCACCATCTGTTATTCTCAATCACTAGCTAAAAGGTAACACATCGAAATAAACTTGGAAACATATTATGATTAGGGGTGGCCTCCTTTGGTGCTTTAAAGTGGATAGTTTTTAGGGATTAAAAAGTGGATACTTTAAGCTTTTGACATATTATCAATGATGGTCACTCAAAATATAATTTTATTAAAGAAAAATGCTTAGATTTTAAAAGCATGTGTAAAGAAAGCCTACTATGTTTAATTACTAGCTTAGGTACCATATCAATAATCAATGTATATATTCATGAACAACATCTTATCATGGCACAAAATGAACCACGAACTAGCTAAGAAGAGGTTGCAAATATGCTTGTTGGCCACAAAACCTGCAAGAAACTCTCTTCTTTACCAAGAAACCATCTCTCAAAACACACAAGAGAGAAGAAGGCACATAAGAAATTGAGAAGTGCTTCCATCCTCACTCTCTTCCTCTTCCTCACTCTCCATAAGATTTTGTAAAGGAGCACAAGAGAGAAAGAAACAAGAACAAGGAATGAGAGTTACACGAGAGAGAGAGAGAGAGAGAGAGAGAGAGAGAGAGAGAGAGAGAGAGAGAGAGAGAGAGAGAGAGAGAGAGAGAGAGAGAGTGTGTGTGTGTGTGTGTGTGTGTGTGTGTGTGTGTGTGTGTGAAAGGAGAAGATAAAGGGGAAAGGGGGTTGCAATCACCCTCAACCACTCACATCCTCAAATCACACAACAAACCTCCTTTCCTTTCTTTCTTGAATTATGAAATTCAAATTGCATACATAGGCCAAGGTCTTGAGACCTTTTAATTTTGGGATAGGACAAAAAGTGTTGACACTCCTTTTCCTTCCAACATTTCACAATGTGAGCCTTTGGACTATAGATTGTTTTTACCTTGCTTCATAGACAAATTTTTGATAAGAGTAACGTTTGGAATGGATCACTATACAAAAAAGATGTTTCTATGATGAGCACATTTTTGTGCCTTTATTTGCACACATTTTATTTATCATTTCCTCCTATACTGAATGTGAAGCATCCTCACGAATAAATTAGAGAAGAACCATGATCAACAAAATCTTAATCTTCATCATCAGTCTTCATTTTCTTCTTACATCTTTGAATTGTCACACGGAAGAGAATAACACAGAAAAATACACACACAACTAGGGCATTGAGCTTAGGTTATAAAACACACCAAATAAATCCACATCATGGCACACAAAAGATAGGAATTTTTAGCAACTTGAACACAAAGACATCACACTTAATATAAACTAAAAGATAGCCACTCATACAGCATAGAAAAGAAAACCTAAAAAATATATCACAATAAAGCAAACCCTCACTAAGGATATTAAAGCAAACCCTCACTAAGGATATTGAATTGAAGCTCTCTACCCAATTTGAAAGGAAAAGAGAGGTAATTTTTATTGAAAATAAAACTAAAAAGTAGGAAAGAAATCTCTTTAATGGTGTGATGAAGATGGAAATTCATGATAACAAGGGGGACACATAGAAGAAAAAAATCAACCATGTGAACAACGTACTTTAATTTTTTAAAGGATAGATGGATTATATTAATTTCCCTTTAGATATTGAGGATAAGGCAAAAGAAGCACAAGCCGATGATGATATTAGGAGGAAGATGAGGAGTCACAAGTCGAGCCATTGGAGCGTGTCAACAAGGCAACCCTAATGGTCTCTCCTCAGACAGTGGTGTTGCGTGAAGGAAGAGAACACATGAGTATCCAAATTGTTGCAATGTAGAAGATGAGAGAATGCAAGTAGATTTGACGGCTACTTAGAAGTACACTTTCCATGACTACCATTGAATGTTGAAAATGTAGGTCTAGAGAGTTTTCTGAGAGAGATTGATGCACACATGGAATGGGGAGGGAGAAGATTGGTATTTTGATATAGGTTGCTATGGATTAAAGTGGGAAGGCTATGAAAATGAAGGAATTTGGGTGAGCATTGGAGTCACCATAGTCGATGCAAAAGATCAATACAAGAGGTGCAATATTTTGAAGGCTTGGTGCAGTGTATATGGAGCTGAGGATACAAAGGAGGACATAGTAATAATAAGGGTGGGGGTGATGAGGGACAATGCCATGCCTTTGTGGTGGAGAGGCATGATGGACAGGAGGTATGATAGGTACTTTGGCACATGGAGAAGAATATGTGGATATTTGGGGTGTGGAATAAGGGAGGCAAGGGATGCTATGAGGGTAGAGGAGAAATTTATGGAGAGGGCAACTGCTACTAAGAGAAACGACCAGACTTGGTTGGATGAGGTATTTCGTAAAGGAAACATGTTTGATGGTCCCTTGCACCTGATTTTTTTCTCTTGTTTGATCCACCATGGTTGCAAAATTCCTCTTCTTACAAACCTTGATGCCACCTCTTTTCTTGCCAGTGCATCAAATGAATAGCACCCTACAATTGCACAAAATGATTGGCTAAGAAGAGGTTGCTAATATGCTTGCTGGCCACAAAACCTGCAAGAAACTCTCTTCTTCACTAAGAAACCATCTCTCAAAACACGCAAGAGAGAAGAAGGCACATAAGAAATTGAGAAATGTTTCCATCCTCACTCTCTTCCTCTTCCTCACTCTCCATAAGATTTTGCAAAGGAACACAAGAAAGAAAAAAACAAGAACAAGAAATGAGATTTATGCCAAAGAGAGAGAGAGAGAGAGAGAAATAAAGTGTAAAAGGAGAAGATAAAGGGGAAAGAGGGTTGTAACCACCCTCATCCACCCACCTCCTCAAATCACCTAACAAACCTCATTTCCTTTCTTTCTTGATTTATGAAATTCAAATTGCATATATTGGTTGAGGTCCTAAGATCCTTTAATTTTGAGATAGGACAAAAAGTGTTGACACTTGCTTTTCCTTTCAACATTTCAAAATGTGAGCCTTTGGACTACACATTGTTTTTACATTACTTCATAGACAATTTTCTAGCAAGAGTTACATTTGCAATGCATCATTATATAAAATATGTTTCTATGATGAGCATATTTTTGTGCCTTTATTTGCACACATTTTTGAGTTATCATTTCATTGATAGCCCTATCTCTCTCTACTCTCCACTCTCCATTCTAGAGCTCTCATGAGTTGTTTTGGGATTTTCACCTCTCTCTCTCTCTCTTTGAAAATTTCACTTTATTCCATCTCTCTATATGTGTGTGTGTGTGTGTGTGTGTGTGTGTGTGTGTGTGTGTGTGTGTGTGTGTGTGTGTGTGTGTGTGTGTGTGTGTGTGTGTGTGTGTGTGTGTGTGTGTGTGTGTGTGTGTGTGTGTGTGTGTGTGTGTGTGTGTGTGTGTGTGTGTGTGTGTGTGTGTGTGTGTGTGTGTGTGTGTGTGTGTGTGTGTGTGTGTGTGTGTGTGTGTGTGTGTGTGTGTGTGTGTGTGTGTGTGTGTGTGTGTGTGTGTGTGTGTGTGTGTGTGTGTGTGGGGATTAGGATATCTCTATAGGCAAAGCAATCTGATTTTGAAGTAGGAGGTGGTCTCCTTTGTTCTATTTCTCAAATGTTTTGGCCCTTGGCTATGTACATCATGTAGTGAGTATATGTATAGAGCTACATATAGGTTTGAAGATCTTACATCATGCATATATGGTGCATTGCACTCATGATTTTAGAAATTTTCATTTAGGATGTGAAAGGGTTGTTTTTAGGATATCATTTATTTTTGTGATTGCTTATAGGAATCATCATTCATCATGCCAATATTCACTACAAGAGTATGCAGACATATTGACAATTGTTTCTAATGCAAATTGGTGTAGTCATAGTGACGATGTGCTGAGAGAAAAAAGTGGAAAAAGCCCAAGCACGACATTTTAGGGGCAAAGGAGAGAGAGAGAGAGAGAGAGAGAGAGAGAGAGAGAGAGAGAGAGAGAGAGAGAAGAGAGAGAGAGAGAGAGAGAGAGTGTGTGTGTGTGTGTGTGTGTGTGTGTGTGTGTATGTGCTTTTGCAAAGAAGGAGGAGAGGAGTATGAAGGTGAAAAGGGAGGGAAGCTATGGAGAAGAAGGGTTTCTTCTTCGAGCCTTCCAACAATGGGATTGCAAACCATTGAAGGGCTCAAGATTAATGCACTATGTGAATGGGTATTCTGAGACCAACATTTTTGCATTGCAAACAAAACAATTGTCATGCTTTTGTTTTCTTTGTAGAAGTAGCTACTAGCCAATGGAGAAAGTATAAGAATAGATCACATGTAGAGATATGGCTATACCACACTTTGGAGCCAAGTTACTTGAGATTCCGGTGGAGACTTAGATAGCTAGGTCCAAGGTGCCACGTATGCAATCCATCATGATTCCTTGAGTGATGCTCTAATTTCCTCGACAAATCAGAGATGTGCTATTGCCACCTCTACCTCACATACTAGATTGTTCTGTTGACCCTACAACAAAAATGGCATAACATACTTTACAATGAACTAAGTCTATGAAACAAATATTAAGTTTACTAGGTGAAAATATAACTTGCAAACTTGGAGCTATGTCACCTCTTCACCAAACTGATCGCTATGGGAAATGTTTGTATCCTTGACTTCCATGTCTCTTATGGATTTCTCTCTGATGGTGATCATCCCCTTAAGCTTTGTGATTTCGACCTCATTTGGTACCATCCCAAATTTCTATAATTGAAGGGCCTACCTATCTTTCTTCAATTTCTTGGTTATCTTTGCAACTCCCTACATCAAGCCAATCCATCATCTCTACAAGTTTTTGATGCTTCAAGAGTAGTTTTTATTGAGAATAACAACACTTTTATTACCATATTTCCATGGTTATATACCACTTTCAAATGGACTTACTAATGTATCACCATAGAAAAGTGAAATCACAATACTAGAAAGTGGTGGTTGACAACCTACCTTGAGTTAAGGACCAGTTTATTTCAAATGGTAGTGGTTGAACACCACTTTGGTTAACGTCAATGGCCTATTAACAAAGAAGTGAAATTTCACCACATGAAAATGGTTTGGGTCATTTTTTTAGTTCTTGATATCACTTTCTAATGGTACATGCCTTCTTTTTAGTGATCCTCATAAATTGTTTGTCATTTGTACTACTTTTAGGCAAAGCACTTTTTAGTGGAGTAAGCACCACATTTTAGTGGTGGGAACCAGTTTTTAGTTGCAAGTACCACTTTGTAGTGGTCCAAACCTAGTAATAGGTACCAGTTTTAATAGTCAACACTACTTTTAAGTTTGTTGTACCACTTTTTAGTGGTAGATTATTCTTTTTACTAGTGAGTACCACTTTTTAATGTCAAGTTAACACTTTTTAGTAGACAAGGATACATGTTAGTAGACCTAGACCACTTTTTAGAAATCAATGATCATTTTTTAGTAAAGAAGGATACTTCTTTGTGGATGTGCACCACTTTTTAGTGTGAAGATCATATTTTAGTGGTTCCCCACCACTTTTAACAGTGGGATCAACCACTAAGAGTGATATGAACTACTATTTAGTAGTTGTTTTTAGTGGTTTGTCACTTTTAATGGTTGGCTCAAGTATAAGAAGTGACAATAATCACTTTTTTATGGTTGGGCTCCACTTTTAAGTGGTTAAAATTGACTTTATAGCCATGGAACACCAGTTTAAGGCACTTCATGTTTAAACTAGTTTTCATATAGAAATCTTTTGCTAATTTTAGGTGGAGCCCCAAGAGGAACACCAAGGAAAAGGGAATTCTCTTGCAAGAAAATCTATCTTGTAACATCAACAAGCTTGTTTATCATGTTTCATATGATCACAATAAAGAAAAGAACACCAGGCACAACAAATCTTCATGCAGCATCATGTAAATCTCCCACGGTTTTTAATAGAATCAACCATATTCTTCAATATCTTCACAAAATCCATCAATATCACAAAGAAAGCAAAGAAGTACACCATCTTTGAATGAAAATACATCACATAGTATTCATCTTCAATATCTTCATAGTCTTCTCTCTCAATCTCTCATATACAATCACTTTGTTTGAGTAGAATTGGCTATCTCTGACTCTCTCTCACACACTCCATCAATAATACATCATATCCTCACTACAATCTCTCAAAAATCACTCTCAATAATCTCTCTTAGGTCGTGGATACCCCTCCCAAGAGGTATGTCTGATATGAAAGGTCACCAGAGCCACTACAGTGTCTCTTCACAGCTCACTACTGTCACTTCACTCTAGTCTTCTCTTGAGTCTTTAACAGCTACTTCTTCCACTTCTTTCAGCTCTTTTGCACTTGTATTCACCTCTTTCCAAAGCTAGAAAACTTTTCCAAAATCACACATACATTCCACAGAACACTTACAGAACAGTCTACAGAACAGTACCAGAACAGTTACAGTACAGAACAGAAGCAGAAGCTCTACAGAAGACCTACAGAAGGTTACAGAAGGTCATCAAAACCTCATAACTCACTCTCAAACCATTTCAAACTCTCACAAACCATTCAATAAACTTTCACAATATCTCATTCTTCATCAATCAATACTCCATCCCTCCTTACAGAAGACAATCAGAACAAAAACAGACCAAAAACAGAACAAAACAGAAGGTATACAGAACCATTCAGAACCTATCAGAACATCACAAAACCACCAACAAACATCATGATCTTCCAAAACACAATCAATATCATCCAAAACACTCTCAAACCTCTTCCAAATCAATCAATCATCCCATAAAATCAACCATTCAGCTCTCAAAAACAACAAAAATCATCCAAAAAACAAGTCATTTCAACACTCAACATATCCCCACACTTAATAAGGAAGCGTCCTCGCGACCCAGGAAAAAGGGAATACATGTTCATTGAAAAGCTTCACTTTTGATCTTCAATAGCTTTTCAAAAAGAATCCATCCACCACGACCCCAACTTATAACCTGTTTCTGATATAAAAATACAAAGAAAGGAAAACTCTTTTAAAATTAACACCTCTTATCAAACTAAAAATCATCACAAATTTGTAAAGGA
The DNA here is from genome assembly GCF_053477565.2 of Lygodium microphyllum. Taxonomy (NCBI): domain Eukaryota; kingdom Viridiplantae; phylum Streptophyta; class Polypodiopsida; order Schizaeales; family Lygodiaceae; genus Lygodium; species Lygodium microphyllum. The sequence goes on from NC_141135.1 coordinate 132,085,860, forward strand.
TATAAGAGTTTGCTTCTTCATCATCATCTTCATTTGCTTCAACTCTCCAACCACGACCCCATCTTTACAAATCTCCAAAACATAGCTCGTACACAAGATCCAATAGGAAACCACCACGTTCGTTTGACATACATGAACTCACAACACTAATACACAAATACACAACCATCTGAATGACTTCTTGAAAAAGAAGAGTTTTGGCATTAAAAACTTGCACCATACATTGGAAAGGCATCAATGAAGATGATCCCTTTTAAAAGATTGATGTTGTCTGAATCGATCCATAGATAAGGATTCATCTACAAAGTTTTTAGGAGGATTTTGGAAAAATTGGAGACAGCACATCCTTTCCAATAGGACCAAGTATCTGCTAGGCAAACAGAGGGCATGAAAATACAGTATCTCCAACTGTTGGGAATCAATGCTAACATTGACATTCATGCATAGTTTTGGAATAGGCTTTGAATCAGTATGGGAATGCCTATGCATATACGCCAGGTACCAAGCAAAGTGAGCAGTTAATCTCACTGAGGGATCTGCAGACTGTGAATATTGTTGGGCAAAATGAACATAGTTTTGATAAGCTTGACTTGAAACTGTCCATTCCCCTGGAATTACTGGCCAATTAATATGCGGTCCTGTAAGGCAATCATCCGAACTCCATCCCCTTCTTCTGGAAATCTGAGTATCAAAACCGTCACAGTCACTAACCAACTGAGGTGGTTGAGATATGGAAGTGTTAGGAGAGGGTAGTGGAATAAGGGAAAGTGGATGTAGGGAAGGATTAAAAAAATCATAAAAGGAAGAAAAGGTTAAAGAAGGAGTGGCAGAAATTTGTAAGGAATCACTAAGGAAAGGTGTTAATTGATAAATAGGAAATGTGGAGGGTACATTTATGAGGGGTGAAGGACAGGGTGGAGAAGGGGAAAATACCCTATCCTCAATAAAGGAACAGTAAGTGAAAATAGGAATTTGAGGGAAATTGGAAGGTTGGAAAAGAAGTGGTAAAATTACTGTGGAATGAGTTTGACAAAGGGAAAAATATATAGCATAACGGTGAGCCAATTGTTGATAATAAAGGAGGGTAGGAACAGAAGGTCCCAAGAGAGATCGTCTATGATAGGCATCAAAGAAGGTAGCATCAAATGGATTATGTTTGGAAAGATAGGTTAAGAGATCCATCCTCAGTTGGTTAGTACTCTGTACAAAGGTAGGAGCTGTGTTTTGTCTTTGATTTAGGACCACTGACTCAATCATGGGATGCCACGAACTATCCTGACAATCAGCTACTTTGGAGAAATAATTCTGAAACATATCAGCTATGCGCAACTCCAAATGATTGACATAGAGAACAGCCTGTAAGACCACATCCCCCACATACCATGCCATATCTACCTCATCTGGAATTAACAAATCTCCTCAGAGATACATGTATGACATCAGCATGGTGTCTGGCGTGACAGAATCTTCAAAGAGCATTCTGACTACCTCTGTCAACAACTCAGCAGACCAAGCCCCACTCCAGCCATCCTCTGGAAAAGGTAAATCCATCGTGGAAAGCTTCATATAGAAGACCAGCTTCTGTAAATGGTAGTGGACAAAGAAAGAATGGTCAGGTAAGACATATTCCTGAAACTGTTCAAAGGTAGACCATAACAAGTCCATTTTGGACTGCAATCTTTCCACTTTGTCTTGGAATAAAGGGCACAAAGTAGCCTGTCTCTGTAAGGCAGCCAAGTCCTGCTGTGAAAGAGAAGGAATTAATGGAACAGGAGGGCTTGGAGGAACAGAGCGGGACTTTGCAAGCTGATCTTGCAACTGCTGGATTTGGGAGGCTTGGTTGGCCACTGTGTCATTAGCCATCTGTAAAGCTGAAAGCTTGTCATCTAAAAGAATTTGGAATTCTTTCGCTTCACTGGACATCCTCTCCTTCTCTGCTGAAAGGTTAGTAACCTGTGACTGAGCCTCGAATAACTGGGTTTTCAATGAAGAAATCTCATCGCTTTGAGTGGCAACCAGTTGGGTTTGCTGTTCCATTTGCTTAAATAGATCTGCTAGGGTATCCTTAGCAGATGCTAACTCAGATGTTGCCTTATGCAACTGGTCTTTGGACTGCATGAGCTCCTCATAGAAAGATGCGTACAGCTGTTGAACACAGGCTGTCACTGACAACTCAATGGAACTTTGAATATCCTTGCAGAGGAAAGGAATGGCATCTCCTGAAACGAGACTGTTTAGGGAAGGAACGGAGATCTCCAAGGATCCTTCTCTATGTGCCCTGAATAGGTTATTGCAAGTGAGATACCCAGGGAGTTCACTGCCAGAAGTGTTGAGATATCGAGCTCCACTCGTGATACGCCAGGGTGACCGTTGTGTATTTATGTCACCGACTTGTCAGTTGCAGACGCGGTTAGTACACCGCCCATGAATAATAGCTACATGATAGCTATCCTTATCTACTCTAGTTTGTGGCTCAGTTAGTATGCCACCTTAGTTAGTTGAGTTTGGTTTGAGACCCATATCTAGGGTTCTTCTATTTCTTTGTACTTGAGTTCTTTTGGCACACACAACTAAGAAGAGGAAAACTGTTTTCAGCCTCCACCCTTGTGTGTCTTCCCCCATTGTGCAAGCAAGAAAGCTTCAAGCGAGACTCCTTCCTTCTCTCCCACAATCTTGACATGGTATCAGAGCCTTGTTCGTGGTAAGGAGCTCAAGAAAGCAAGCCAAGCTCGCGGTGGTCTGGTAAGAGGAGCAGTGTTGCTTTCATTTTCTGTTTTGGGAGCAGATCTCTGCAGGTAGCACAGCCGGAAATTGCAGGAGTGCATTGTCTCAGGTTGAGACGCCCTTCGCGGTGAAGCAAGAGGGCAGTATATGCTGCGGGCGAGGGCTTTAGCCCTCAGCGACCTTGTTTTTTTTATTTGAGGCCATTTCGGGGCCTGTTTTGCAGACGGAAGTTTTCTGCACGCACTCAAGAAAAGGCCCAGTTTTATGCTGTGCGACCACTGTTCTACAGGTCGGTGAAAAGTTACTGTAGAAATTGCATCGTATGCTTGTGCGCAGAGACATTGGGAGTTTCAGAATCATCCTTGGTTCCTGTTTATGCAAAATCGTCACTAGGAAGTGACTGTGTGGTCAAATACCACTTTCGCCAGTTTTGCAGATTTGCCCTTGTGAGGGTGAAGCTGTGTTTTTTGCAGTGACAGAATTTCTTGCAGTATTCTGTAATGGCGTCTGATTCTCTTTCACAGATTGTCACTGAAAAGCTTGACAAGAACAACTTCCAGGCATGGAAGTTTAGAATGACGAATTTCCTTATGGGAAAAGGATATTGGGAATTTGTTGCAGGAAATGAAGAAGAACCAGTTCTTCCTGATGTTCCCAATCAACAACAAATGCAGGCATTTAAAACATGGCATGAGAGAGCCAGGAAAGTTATGTATTGGCTGTCTATCAGTATTTCAGACTCTATGATTGTGCATATTCAGGATGCAAGTACGCCAAAGGAGGCATGGGATACTTTGTCAAAAATGTATAGCACAAATACGCAAGCCAGGAAAATGCAGCTCAAGCAAGAGTTGCATAATGTGCAAAGAGAAAGTATGAGCATCAACGACTACCACATGAAGGTGAAGAAGATTGCAGATGCACTTGCTTCCATTGGGTCGCCAGTGGAAGATGATGATTTAGTTTCCGTGACCTTGAATGGTCTAGGAAAGGATTATGCACAGTTTCGGACATCCATTTCAGTTCGTGAAAGATTTCCTGATTTTGAGGAGTTGATTGCTCTTCTAATTTCTGAGGAACAGAGAAATGGTGGTGCATCTTCTTCAGGAGGAACTTCAAAAGAAGCTGTCTTCTACTCAAATGCTGGAAGAGGTAGAGGCAGAGGTAGAGGAGGCCGATTTGGAGGCCGTGGCAGAAATCAGAATATGCAGCAAACTCAAGAAAACCAGTCCTATGGAGGAGGACGTGGTAACTCTAGAGGCAGGGGGAGCCAAAGAGGTCGTGGTGGATGGCAAAGAGGCCAAAATGCAAACAGTAATGTTGAATGCTACTATTGTGGTAAAATGGGTCATATGGCTAAAGACTGCTATAAAAAGCAGAATGACATCATGAATGGAAAACTGCAACAAGGGAATTATGCATCTTCTAGTAGACAGGGTGATGACAGAAATGAGCATTTGTTCATGGTGCAGCACATGAACAATTCTATGACAAGTGCAAAAGAAAGCAATGATGTATGGTATGTTGACTCAGGTGCATCAAACCACATGACAGGTCATGCAGAATGGATGGAGGATGCAAGGAAAATGAAAAAACCAGGATTTGTGGAGACTGGTGATGATACTGCACATCCTATTGTGCAGATTGGAAAAATTCCATTGTCTATGCAGGATGGGAAAAAGAAATACCTGTCCGATGTATTTCATGTCCCGAATATCACCAAGAATCTGGTTTCTGTTGGTCAAATGGTTGAACAGGGCTTGCAGGTCAGATTTAATCCTCATGGATGCTTTGTTGAGGATATGAAAAATAAAGGTCGCTTGATAGCAAAAGGAAAGAAGAAGGGCAGAATGTTTACATTGGATGCAGACATGTCTGAATTGAGTGCAGCAATGTTTGCACATGGGACCGGTGTAGTTGCAGATATTGATATCTGGCATAAACGCATTGGTCATGTTAATGTACAGCGATTTAAATCAATGCAGGCCCAAAATATTGTTGCAGGATTGCCCAAATTCAAGGTTGCAGAAATGCATAAGGTATGTGAAGCCTGTCAGTTTGGAAAACAGGCAAGGAAACCATTTCCTAGACATGTTCAAGAGAGTAAGAAGCCATTGGAATTAATCCACTCTGATGTGTGGACTACTAAAGCTGCATCTCTTGGAGGCTGTCATTATTTTGTCAGTTTTATTGATGACTATAGTAGAAAAGTTTGGGTGTATTTTATGAAAAAGAAAAGTGAAGTTTTTGGGCATTTCAAATCTCTTAAAGCTATGGTTGAAAAAGAAACAGGTCTGCAAGTAAAATGCCTAAGGTCAGATGGAGGGGGAGAGTACCTCTCAAATGAGTTTGCAAGGTTCCTGCAGGAGCATGGCATAAAGCAGCAATATTCATGCAGTCATACCCCACAGCAAAATGGAATTGCAGAAAGAAAAAACAGACATATTGGAGAGGTGTCTCGTGCCATGCTCAATGAAAAAGACCTGCCAGATTTTTATTGGGCTGAAGCAGTTGCTACAGCAGTCTACATAATGAACAGGACTCCCACTGCAGCAATACATGGAATGACTCCAGAGGAGAGGTATACTGGTAGGAAACCAGATATTTCTCATTTGAAAATTTTTGGTTGCATTGCCTATGTACATGTGCCAGATGAGCTGAGATCCAAGTTGGATCCAAAAGCTGAGAAGTGCATCTTTATTGGTTACTCTCTGCAGCAAAAAGGGTATAGATGCTATAACCCTTCTACTCGTAAGTTTACAGTGAGCAGAGATGTTGTTTTTGATGAGATGAGTAGCTGGTATAGACCAGTAAATGTGATTGATGATGAAGATGCACAAAATGGTAATGCTACACAGAATTCACAGCAGCAGTCACAAAATATTAGTGGACCTGGAGCGTCCTCTAGCAGTGGTTCACATTCTTCGCCATGGACAGGTAGATTGAGATCAGGAGAATCTTCTCAAAGCAATGCAGATAGTGGTATGCAGGTATCACGAAAAGGAAAAGAGAAGGTTGATCAGCCCATGTTTGATGTGAATGGAGGTCACTCTTATGTGGATGGTGAATCCAGTGGCTCAGAACAGAGCATTGATGATGAGTTGGGTATTCCTTCTATTGTTACACCTGGAGTAAGGAAGACCAGGGATGTTTTGAGAGCACCTGGGAGTGAACCTACTTTGCGCAGGTCTACAAGAGCTAGGTATCCTGTGGATAGGCTGAAATATGATGGATTTACAGCCATTCACTATGCATATATGGTCAAAGTGATACAGGAACCAGAACCCACATCTTTTGAGCAAGCCATGGGAAAAGAAAAATGGGAGAAAGCCATGGATGAAGAAATGGATGCCTTGGAAGCAAATGCTACATGGGAGTTAGTACCTTTGCCTAAAGGTAAGAATGCAATTGGCTGTAAGTGGGTTTATAAGGTGAAGCACAATGCTGATGGTTCTGTGAACAGATACAAGGCAAGATTAGTAGTCAAGGGGTATGCACAAACATATGGCATTGACTATGAAGAAACATTTAGTCCGGTTGCAAGGATGGCAACCGTAAGAGCAGTCATTGCTATGGCTGCATCAAAGGGATGGTCTTTACATCAGATGGATGTAAAGAATGCCTTCTTGCATGGTGATTTGCAAGAAGAGGTCTATATGGAGCAGCCACCAGGTTATGTGCATGCTATTCATCCTGAGTTTGTTTGCAGGTTGAAGAAAGCCTTGTATGGCTTGAAGCAAGCACCTAGAGCATGGTCTGACAAGATAGGACAGTATCTTGTCACTATTGGCTTTCAGATTTCCAAGGCAGATTTCTCACTTTATGTGAGAAAAACAGAGAAAGGTATTATGCTGCTTGTCATTTATGTTGATGATTTGATTATGACAGGTGACAGTGATGAAGATATCCTTCATGTGAAAATGCTATTGAAGCAGAAGTTTGAGATGAAGGATTTGGGAGAGCTGCGTTATTTCTTGGGCATTGAGGTGATTAGATCACCAAGTGGGATACAGCTCTTGCAGAGGCAGTATGGATTGGACATGCTGTCCAAATATGGGATGACAGGCTGTAAGCCTATTTCAGTTCCTTTGGAGCAGAATGTGAAGCTGAGCACAGATGCAGGTGAGCTTCTGGAAGACCCTACTATGTACAGACGCATAGTAGGAAGCTTGATTTATATGACTATTACCAGGCCAGATTTGAGCTATGCTGTTGGATTGGTAAGTCAGTTTATGCAGGCTCCAAGGAAACCACATTTGGATGCGGCTAGACGCATACTTAGGTATGTGAAGTCCACATTGCAGTATGGACTATTTTATGAGACTGGGGTTCAGATACAGTTGCATGGATACACTGATGCTGATTGGGCTGGTAGTATTTCTGATAGACGATCTACCAGTGGATATGTATTCTCTTTTGGGAGTGCTGCAGTCACTTGGAGCAGCAAGAAACAGCCTACAGTTGCCTTGTCGAGCACAGAGGCTGAGTACAGGGGTGCAGCAATGGCTGCATGTGAGGTAGCTTGGTTGCATAAGCTACTTTATGATATGCATCAGTCTACAGATGGGCCAGTTGTCATTTATTGTGACAACATGAGTAGTATACACTTGGCAAATAACCCAGTCTATCATGCTAGAACAAAGCACATTGAGGTGCATTATCACTATGTGCGAGAGAGGGTTTTACTAGGTCTTATTGATCTAGTTTATGTCAGCACAGAGGATCAGGTAGCTGACATATTCACGAAGGCATTGGGCGCAGAGAAGCTGCGCAAGTTTAGAGACCTGCTTGGTGTGCAGGAATTGGGATTGAGCTCGAGGGGGAGTGTTGAGATATCGAGCTCCACTCGTGATACGCCAGGGTGACCGTTGTGTATTTATGTCACCGACTTGTCAGTTGCAGACGCGGTTAGTACACCGCCCATGAATAATAGCTACATGATAGCTATCCTTATCTACTCTAGTTTGTGGCTCAGTTAGTATGCCACCTTAGTTAGTTGAGTTTGGTTTGAGACCCATATCTAGGGTTCTTCTATTTCTTTGTACTTGAGTTCTTTTGGCACACACAACTAAGAAGAGGAAAACTGTTTTCAGCCTCCACCCTTGTGTGTCTTCCCCCATTGTGCAAGCAAGAAAGCTTCAAGCGAGACTCCTTCCTTCTCTCCCACAATCTTGACAAGAAGTAGCAGGGATAGGCACTAAGGGAAGTACAGCAGGGGCTTTGTCCGCTACCCTCTTCAAGCGTTTGCGCTGTATGACCAGGGGAGGCGGAGAATCATCATCCTCAATGTCAATAGGTGCTGACTCTTCTGAAGGTGGAGGAGGAGGTACTGGATCTGATGGAGGAGGTGGAGGTACAGTCTTCTGTAAACCTGAATAGGTCAAGAAGGCAGACAAATATGATCCATAGGTAACATTGGTAACAGTACCCCTCGTGACTTTAACAAAATGCTGATCCATCTTAGTAAGGAGGTATGTGCTCCAATCAATGGCAACTCCTTTCAGCACCATCCTGGAAGCTGTGAAAAGCTCTTTGGACAAATAGTGGGACGGCGTTTTGGCAGGCATGAACCTGTCCTGAAGGAACTGGCACATGGTCTTCCATACGGGATCAGTGATCATCGAAAACGAAACTCCTGAAGAGGTTATCACTTTCTTAACATCAAGGACTTCCCTTGTCTGCTTCTGCAACAGCTTGAGAATCTCTTCAGTAGAGAAGAGCCATCGAGTGGTCACAAAAGGTTCTCCTTTGAAGGGTAAGGACAGAGCCTTCCCTAAGCCGCGAGACGTCAATGTCATAGACATGCCTTGGACTACTCCTGTCTTCTTGCTGTAAGAGGCCAGGAACTCATCACATACGGACGGATCCTCTGGAAGTAATGGAAAAGGAGTGGCCACAAAAGCAGCAAGGCCTGCCTTCGTGAGGGGCTCAAAAGTAAGTAGGGACGAGTAATCCCTACTAACTAATGGGACGTACTGGATAGGGGGAGGAGCATGAGAAGGCGCCATTCAGATGGTTACACACACACCACAAACACAGACAATCAAGGAGAATGCCTGCAGACCAACAGACAAAAACCAAGGATAAGAGAATTACCAATCAAAACGTGACTCGACCTACTAACCCCAGGCAAACCACATCCTAGAAAAAATTTAACATGACCTTGAGACAAATGCGACCGAAAGCTTCATGCGATGCATCAAACAAACACCCGGAACCCCGTATCAGGCAACAAAAGAAAAAAACTACATACCGTACCCGTAACCGTAACTAAGACAGGAAACCAAAACCATACCATATCCAACACATATCAATACGACAACTGTGATAGAACCAAGACTGGACCATCGAAAACATCACTAAGAACTGCGTATACCCATCCCACGAAACGGTTCATTAAAAAGGGGATTAAGTGCAGTGAGGGGGGAGTTATGTAATGAAGGGTTGATTTTAATCAATTATTAAAAATGGGTGAAGTTTTATTAGGTGATAAACCTTAATAAGAAAACGGCGGTTCCTTATTATAAATTTATTTACCAATTATTAGGTTAAACCGGTGCTTTTATACGATTCCCGGACTTCGATTCCCGACTGGGTCTCTAAATGCAATTCATTGATTATAATTAAAGTGATGTGGAGCGCTTTTTTGCCAGCGCGTGCTCATGTGACGGCTGGTTTATTTTATTAAAATTTTAGAGTGCCTCTTTAGCGCACGTAGCGCATGCTAAGTGAACGGCTGGTTTATTTTTATTTAAAAAATGTGTGTTTAGCGCGAATGCGCGTGCCATGGTGGGTGAATTAAAGGGTGTATTTTAACAATTAATTGTGATTAAGGGGGAAAAATAAATAAATAAATAAATAATAGAAAATAAATACCTGGAAGGGTGTGTATGAAATGCAGGAATGCGCACGGAAGAGTCCCAGTAAAGGAAAAGCAAAAAGCACTGATGAAACAACAATGAACACCTTAGCAGATGTGTTAATTTGATTGATGTTGGTTTTTTTATTTTTATTTATTTTATTGTATTTTTAGTTGTAATTTTTTTATGTTTGAATAAATGGAAAATGAGTAAGGGAGGTGAGGGAAATTTTTTAGAATGTTTTTAGAATTTTTTACAATTTTTACAATGATTTTTCCATATGTTTTTGCAATTTATGGGTAATTTTAGGAAAGATGGATTTATCTAAAATTATAGGAAAGGCAATTCCTAGCAGACAAAGGTCCAAAAATTAACAAAAGACAGAATGAATTTTTAGAAATTTTTTTGAAATTTTTTATGAAAAAATGAATGTTGTGATTAAGTAAATCACATTAATCACATAAGTCACAAGTCACTTAAGGCACTTAAGTCAGTTAAGTCAGGTTAAGCATGTTAGTCAGGGAAATCTACCTAGGTTAGTTAAGTCTAACTAAGTCAGTTAAGTCTAAAGTCTAACTAAGTTAGTTAAGTCTAAAGTCTAACTAAGTTAGTTAAGTCTAAAGTCTAACTAAGTTAGTTAAGTCAGGTTTTAACTTAGTTAGTTAGGTTAGATTTTAACTAAGTTAGTTGAGGTAGGTTAGTGACCTGAGGAGGAGGTAGAGGTTGGAGGTGGAGGTGAGGGGAGGTGGAGGTGAGTGGAGCCGGCGGTCGTGGCGGCGAGGTGGCGGAGATCGCGCGGCGGCGGCGACCAGGCGGTTCGCAGGCGTGGGCGGGCGGTCGGCGGCGCGGCGTGTCCAGGCGAGGACGGCGACGGCGTGCTGCGACGGGTGCGACGGCGGCGATCGTGGCGACGGACGACGGGGGTGGCTCTGGCGACGGGCGACGGACAACGGAAAGGAGAGGAAGGAGAAGGGGAGGAAGAGGGAGGAGGAGGGGAGAAGAAGGAGGAGAGGGAGGAAGAAGAAGGAAGAGGGGAGGAAGAGGGAGTGGAGGAAGTCGGCAGGAGGGAGGAGAGAAGGAGGGAGAGGGAGAAGAAGGGGAGAGAGAAGGAGAAGAGAAGGGAGAGGAGAGAGAAGAAAGAAGAAGGGAGAGAAGGGAGAATACGCGCAGAGAGGGAGAGAGAGAGAGAGAGAAAGAAAGAGAAAGAGAGAGAAGAGAGAGAAGAGAAGGGACGGTTGGCGGGAGGGGTACCCATTTTTTGTTTTGTTTTGTTTTTTTTTTTTTAAATAATTTTTTTTTTATTTTTGGAAATAAAAGGTGGGCGGGCAGGGGTAAGGGAGGATGGGTGGGTTCAAGAGGGGACGGATCCCCGTCCCGCGCACGTGCGCGGGGCGGGGTAAAAAAATTTGCCGTGACGGGATTGAAACGACGCTGGGATGACGGTACGGGGTACGCGGACACGACCGGGGCGCGTGGAGACGCGTTAAATCGAAAAAGGGCGCGTTCACGCGCAAAACGGGCGCGAGAAAAAACGTAAAAATAAAGAAAAATTCATAACTCCCAATCCGGATGTCAAAACGAAATATCGTAAAAACGAAAAGTGGGCAGGACGACAGGGGGGAAACAAGAAAAATATGGGACGGGGGTTCCGGGAGGGGGAAAGGGCGTTCATGTGCAAAAAACACAAAAAACGAACCAAAAACGCAATTTAAAAATTAATATCGAAAGATCCGTGCATCAGAATGAGGTGTGGAAAAAAGGAAAACTGTGCAGAAAGATGTGCCCAACAATCCTATCATATCAAAACATAATTCCGACTGAAATAAGACGCGTTCACATGGGAAAAACCCAAAAAACAAACCCGAAAATGGGATCGGAAATTAATATCGGACAAACCGTTCACCGGAATGACATGCAGTAAGAAGAAAAAATGTCCGCAAGGAGGAGTGGCACAGGATTATCACGTCAAACCACAGTTCCGGCGGAAATAGGAGGGGTTCACATGTGAAAAACTCCAAAAATACTCCCGAAAAGTCATTTAAAAATTAATAAATAAAAATCCGAAAGGCGAAAAAGGGTAGAGGAAAAAGGAAAAAGGGAGGGGAAGGCACAAGGGACACGGCTGGCAAATCAAATTGGAATTCCGATGCAAACAGGGCAGGTTCACATGGAAAAATGTCAAAAATACACGCGAAAAAGTCTTAAAAACCCAGAAAATTAATAACGGACAAACCATGTATCGGAATGATGCAGAATAAAAAGGAAAAATGTTAGGGGAAAAGCTGTGGGCAGGGCTATGACGTCAGATCACGGTTTCGAAGCAAGAAAAGCGCGTTCACATGGAAAACCGGCTAAATTGCGTAAAATGCTTCAAAAATTAATAACTCAAAAACCGTGCACCGGAACAGGGGTAGGTAAAAGGGAAAAATGGTCAGGTCAATGGGAGGAACAGGGCTATAAGGTTGGATTTGGATTTAAGTGAACGTAGGGTGCATTCACATAGCAGGACCTCAAAATCAGGGAATGAAGGAAAACTGCAAGGGAACAGCCCCAAGGGTGGGTGGAACATAACCGGGTGGGTGGGAAGGGACCCCAGGAGGGTAAAAGAAAGTCATGGTATACATGCATGAGCAAGATAAGGCATATGCAGATGAGTATGCAATGTAGACGCGCAGGGACGCGTCCCCACAGTTAAGACCTTAACGGATAGGGTTAACCGAACAATAGGGACCTAGGACCACGCCACAGACCATCCACTAACTTCCCCACACTTAAAACATGACCGGCACTAAGAAACAGAAATGGGAGGGTTAGAAAAACTTGGCCCATTTCGTCAAAAATCAAGGTTGAATGTCGATGGCACGTCCAGTGTTGTTGTCGGCGCTGGAGGGACCAAGGCATCTTCTCGGCACACGTCCGTCATGGAAGGGACCACGGGGCAGTACCCAGGGAGGTAGCTGATGGAAGGAATCACAGGAAATTCGTCGATGATGAGGGATACTACACTCAGCTCACAGTCACTCAATTGGAATGAAAGATCAGTCACTCGCCCCATGACTGATATCACTTGAGGAATAATGATTAAAAACCCATCTCTCATACCCGGTTTAGAAATCGACAAGGGGGAATGGTGCAAAAGGAGTATGCCAGGGTGCACAGTTGATGGTGCAGTAGTGCGTCCAACCCGTCTGGCATAGGTGCAAGGAGGAAGGCAAGGGAGCCTTACAGTGCAGTGTACAGAACAGGGTGATGTGTCTTGTATTGACGGTAAAAACCCATCCCGTGGGTGCACAGGGAAACGGGAACATACCTAACTCCAAGTGTCGTAACGTCCCTCAATCTCACCTCTCAGTATTTGATTGAAGAAACTCCAGTCACACTCAACCCACCCGCTGTCTCACACTCTGTTGATAGATACAGGAGGGCAGTCGTTTCCTGAAACCCATTGATGTAATCCTCACAATCACTTGTGCAAAAGTTGTATGCCTTGTGCACATTTGATGGTGCAACTGTGCATCCCGCCCTGTGCCGGCATACGGTGCGAGAAGGAAGGCAAGGGAGCCTTATAGTGCAATGCACAGAACAAATTGTGCTTTGTGCTTTGAGAGGCCCATCCCATGCGTGCAACACTTCATTCACACTTCTCACCTCTCATTCGATTTGAAGGGAAAAGACTGGTCTCTCGCCCCACCCTCTGTCTCACTCTCTGTTGATAGATACAGGAGGGCAGCCCATACTCACTTCCCCATCCGGTTAGGATGAAAGCTCACATCACTCGATTGTTTGTCGATGAAGATTGCGTCATCAGTTATTGAGGAGGCGTACCCAGGGAGGTAGCCATCAAATTCGAACATTGTGTTGGATAGGAACATGTCGTCTGCTAGAGGACAGTTAGTCACTTTGCAGAAAGACCCATGACACAGCGTACCAAGGGAGGCAGCTTCGGAATTGGATCCGAGGGATATCAATCAATGAATCCACTTTCTGGACTGCTGGGTGTTACCACCTTTTCCACAGCCAGCTTCTCGCCCAAGGGTGTTTACCACCTTTTCTTGGAGCGAGGCCTGCTATGACAGGGAATTGCTTCATTTTCTCTCATAACAGATTTGTTTTTTTGTTTTTTTTTTCTTTGATTTTTTTCCTTTTTCTTTTTTTTTTTTTTTTCCCTATCCCCGAGGGTGTTTCCACCTTTTCTCGAAGAATAGGTCGGCATGACAGGGACCTAAGTCCTTTTCTCCCATGACCGATATATTTTGTTTTTTTTTTCTTTTTTTTTCTCTTCATAGTGAACAAGGAAATGGTAGAAAAAACCATGTGTCAAGACCCACCTCGCCACTGTCGCTGGTGGAAAATAGAGAATAAGTGATCAAGGCTGGAAGGGGGTTTGGAGGGGACAGAGGGTTGCGTCCACTTCATCAGGAGTGATTGAAGAACGGCTATCATAAGTATCATCATAAGAAGTACAGTGCCGCACCAACGAGGGAAAAGATCAAGTGTCCGTAATTGTCAAGATCCCCAAGGAGGGAAGTACTTCTTCAGGCGATATCCATTGATCAGAAAGGGATCATCAGAGGCATCAACAGTCTGTATTTGGACAGAGCCATTAGGGTTGACTACAAGTACCTTATAGGGGCCCATCCACCGCTGTTGGAGCTTGCCAGGAAACTTGCCAAAGCGTGAATCATAGGCTAGGACCAAATCACCTTCTTTGAACTCCTTGTGCTTGATGAAACTGTCATGGTAAGCCTTACGTCGAGCTTGCGTGGCTTCCATGCACTGTAGAGCCATCCTACGAATTTCATCCAAACATTCCAAGTGCAGGAGACGACGTTGCAGTGAATTATCATCTCCCAAACGCTCTTTGATTGCCACTCTCAAAGAGGGTAGTTCCAGTTCAACAGGAAAAACTGCTTCTGTACCATACACCAGCTGGAAGGGTGTCTGTCCCGTTGCTGCTTTATGGGAGGTTCTGTACGCCCAGAGGGCCTCTGTAAGTCGATCATCCCAATCACGACGATGTGCGGCAATTGTTCTTGTCAAAATCGAGCAGAGGATGCAATTGGTGACTTCGACTTGGCCGTTGGCTCTGGGGTAATAAGGAGTGGACTTGCGATGGCGGATCTTATACAACTCTGTCAACTCTTCCATGACTTTGTTGAGGAAATGAGAGCCTCTGTCACTTACCAGTTCTAAGGGACTGCCAAAACGGGTGATGATATTCTCGTACATGAACAGGGCCACGCTGTTACCATCGTCCCGCTTTAGGGCTTTAGCTTCACACCACTTTGTGACATAATCTGTACATACGAGGATGTATCGGTTCTGTTTCCTTCTGGTAGGAGGATCGATTGGACCTACGAAGTCAATGCCCCACTTCTCAAACGGCTTCAACGGAAGGATAGGTTGCAATGGCATGGCACTTGTCTTCGTGGGTTTCCCCATTCTTTGACAAGCATCACATCTTTTACAGTAATCATAGGCATCCTTATGAATGGTAGGCCACCAATATCCCGCTAGCAGAGCCTTCCTGGCTGTAGCTTCTCCTGCAAAGTGACCTCCACATGGCTCGTTGTGGCAAGCCTTCAAAACAATCCCAATCTCATCTCCTGCAACACATCTTCGGAGCACTTCATCTTTGCCTTTCTTGTACAGTGCACCGCCTAGCAGGGTGTATGGGGCTGATTCTAGCATGAGCTTCTTCCTTTCCCGACTAGAAATACCAGGAGGGTACTGTTGGGTTGCCAGTAGATTGGCAATGTCTGCATACCAGGGAGTTACAGTTTCGACCAAGAATAGGGAAGCATCAGGGAGGTCTGGATCATCTCGTTCCTCGTCTGCAGTTTGTGGGATACGCGACAGATGATCAGCCAGGACATGGGAACGACCAGGCTTAGTAACCACCTCAAAGTCGAACTCCTGGAATAGAAGGAGCCATCTCATCATTCGTCCTTTCACATCTGCTTTGTTCATCAAGAAGGACAGGGCCTCATGATCCACATAAAATTTAAAGTGGGTGGATAGGAGGTAATGGCGAAACTTCTCCAGGGCAAACACCATTGCCAAGCACTCCAGCTCTGTCACTGTATAGTTCCGTTCCCTATCAGTGACTTTTCGGCTTGCATAATAGATCGGTTGATCCAACTTCGAGAAGCCCTTTTGGCAGAGGACAGCACCTAAGCCTTCAATTGATGCATCAGTGTGTACGTGGAACTCTTTCGTCCAATCAGGAGGTTGCAGAATGGGTGCCTCTATCAGACACTGCTTCAGAGTGTGGAAGGCTTTGTCACATTCTTCTGTCCAAGTAAACTCTGCATCTTTCCTCAGGAGCTTGTGCAAGGAGGTTGCCTTTGTTGCAAAATGGGCTATGAACCTTCTGTAGTAACCCACATGGCCTAGGAATCCCCTCAACTGTTTGAGGTTGGTGGGTGCTTGCAGAGCTGAGATCTTTTCGATCTTTGCAGGGTCTGTTGATATCCCTTGTGCTGAGACAATGTGGCCCAACAAGACTCCAGAAGAGACCCCAAAGATGCATTTGTCGGGGTTAAGGGAAATCCCATACTCCCGGCATCGGTCAAAGCATTGTTCCAGATGTTCCCAGTGTTCACTGATCAAACTATAGACACAGAAGTCATCCAAATATACCTCAATAAAGTCGTGCAGATGATTTTGAAATGCAGCCATCATGACTCGTTGGAAAGTAGCAGGGGCATTGCAGAGCCCAAATGGCATCACTCGGTAAGCGTAGGTCCCCCATTCTGTGGTGAAGGTTGTTTTGGATTGGTCTTCTTCTGCGATCTGGACTTGGTTGTATCCGCTAAATCCATCAAGAAGGGAATAAATCTCATGTCCTGCCACTGTGTCCAACAGTTGGTCTGTGAAAGGGATAGGAAAATGATCCTTCTTCGTCTTGGAATTAAGCTTTCGGAAATCCACACATATTCGCAGTTTGCCATTCTTCTTGGGTACAACCACGATGGGTGAAACCCATTCACTGTTTGCCACTGGATAGATGAACTCGGCTTCCAGAAGCTTCAGCAGCTCCGCTTTCACCAATGTGGAATAATTCGGGTTCATTCGCCTCTGGCGTTGCCGTACTGGCTTGGCATCAGGCTCCAAGTCAATATGATGTTGACATATTGTGGGATCAATCCCCTTTAGGTCTTTGTAGGACCACGCAAACACGTCCAAATTTTCTTTCAACAAGTTGTACAAGGTTGACAACTCCTCTTCTGGGAGACTGCTACCCACCTTCAAGTGGCGTTCAGTGCCTTCTGAATCCACAAAGGTTAACTGCCTTTCACCTTCTACTTCACGGATGAAGGTCCCACGGACTGCTTCTGGATACAGATCCGACTCCTTCAAAGGAGTGATGTCCTCTTCTGATGTCCCACTAGAACCAACTTCTTCTTTTGGTGGAGACTTAGGTTGCTCCTGAAAACGTTGGAATGGGATTAGGGCTGTTTCGGGTTTGGTTTCAAGATTAATCACCTCATGGCTTGAAGACTCATCTTCTGATGATACATCCAGGAACGTCACATAACAGGGACCCTCTGATGCTTGTTGGGTTTGTGGGATTGGTGCTTGTTGGCACGGTGCATCATCATCATCTTTCTTTGGCAAAGATGGGTTAGGACGGCATAAGCCACTGCTGAAAGACGGCTTGTTCTTCTTAATCCACGTCTTATAAAGGTTTTGCATATGAGAAGATCCATTTACCAGACCAAATGGTACCATTGCCATTCTGTCCCATAGCATGAGCTCATCGGCTTCTGATGCTTCTGGAACTTCTTCCTCAAATGTATCCTCTTCAAGTGGGATAGACTCTTCCATTTCACTTGCATAATCCTCTTCGTCCATATCATATTCATCCTCTTCTGTCTCTGTCTCTGCTTCTGCTTCTGCTTCTGTTTCTGCTTCTGTCTCTGCTTCTGCTTCTGCTTCTGTTTCTGCTTCTGTCTCTGCTTCTGCCTCTGCTTCTGTCTCTGCTTCTGCTTCTGCTTCTGTTTCTGCTTCTGTCTCTGCTTCTGCCTCTGCTTCTGTTTCTGCTTCTGTCTCTCCTTCTGCTTCTGTAGGAGCTCTGTAACAGAAGAACAGATTCTCTGTTTCCTCTCCTGCCTCTGTCTCTGGCTCTGCTGTGGCCATATAACAGGGAGAGCAGTACATCCATGCCTCTATCTCACTATCAGAAGTGATTTCAGAAGTCATTCCTGGTTCAGGCAGGAAGTATTCACCCATTGATAATGGCTTTGCATCTTTTGGAAGTCGGCTTACTGTATCTACTGTTAAGGAATGTGCCACTGTTTTCTTAGGAAGGATCTGTTTGACAGCATCTTCGTCTGCTGATGTTCCATCTGTAGCCTCATTAGGGGAGTCAGAAGATAATTCCAGAGAGGTGGATCCATGTCCTTTTTGAGAACCATACAGTTTCAGCACCACTTTGTTGGGTCCTCTGCCCAAGGTCATAGTTCCTTTGAACCAATCCGTCCTTGCTCGGGCTTCAAAAAGCCATGGTCTACCCAGTAACAGAGGATAGGATGTGCCATAAGAGTTTGGCTTCACCACCAAATAGGTCAGCCAATAATCTTTTCCAGCCACTGTAGTCTTCATATATGGAAGAATGCCCAAAGGCTTGATTCTACTCTGATCCGCCAATCTGATGAGCCATTGGGTTGGTTGCACACCTTGTAAGCCTAGATCCTTCATCGTCACATCCGTCATAATGTTTACTGATGAACCTCCATCAATCAGTGCATTTGCAATGAAGCAGCCTTCTATCCACACGCCAGTCTCTGGGGTACCCGGATCTAAAAAAGCATTAGCCACATCCACTTCTTTGACAGGCTCTGGAGCCTTGTTGGACTTTGTCACTGTTGAGGGAGCAATCCTTAAACCACGTCTTCTTGTCAATATACTTTTGAACCTTTTCCGGCAACTGGGGGACAACATCAATAATTGTCGGAATGTGAGGTTTGGTTTAAAGGTATCTAGATCTCTAACTAGATCGTATTCCTTAATAGGATCCACTGGCTTCTCTAACCGGTTAGGGAATGGGGCAACACCCATTTTCATTTTCCCTCTTTCTTCCATCAGAGGAATTACAGGAACTTCTTCTGCCACTTGTGGCACTTCCTCCTCGTCTGTATCCTGGACCTCTGGTCCTGTCTCTGTAACTGTCTTTGTAACTCTCTGTGGCTCTGTAGGGCTCTGTACGGCACTGTTAGGCGCTGTTCTGTTCTGTTCTTCTGGTGGAAGATTGAACTTCACTGTTCTGGCAGGAGGGTTATTTTCTTTCTGGATAGGTGGTTCCTTCTGCTTTGCACGCGTGATGGCAGCAACTTCCAATTCCACCAAATTGGAGGTAGGCTCTTGGGCCTTGGACGAACTATCAGTAGCACTGTTTTTCACTGGGGCTGGGCTTGGACAGTCTTTTGCAGTGTGGCCTTCTCCTTTGCATCGACTGCATAAGGGCTTGTAATCCACTGACCTTCGAGGATTTGGACAATTTGGTGAGATGTGGCCCTTTTCTCCGCATCTGTAACACTCCACTTCTGATCTCTGACCACCGCCAGACTGTCTTCCTCTGTAACTTTGAGAAGGAAATCTTCTGGGTCCGAAATTAGGACCAAACTCTCTAGGCTTGGGTCCAATATCTTGTGTTGTCATTTTGGATTCCAGCAAGTTAAATCTTGCGTCTTCTTCCTTTCTTCTCCTATCATGCATCTCCTTCAGAGAGCAAATGTCCTCTGTATGGTTCTTCCGCAAACAGTAGGAACAGAAGGCCCCAGGAATGGTTGGTTTTCGTGTACATTCAGTGGCTAAATGGCCTACTTGATGACACTTACCACACCAAGTATTTGACCGCATCACATCTCTTCCTGCTCCTGCAACGTTGGATATGCTCGCTGTGTTCACTTTCAGCGTCTGTAGTTGCTCTGTAATCACATCCATCAACTCCTTTTTTATGTTTGCAATTGAGTTGGATAAATAATCCTTCAAGCTTTCTCCTCCGGGCGTACTGGCAGGAGGGTTTTGAGGAGGCTCTGTAATCACTGCATAAACTGGTTGGGTTGGTACAGAGGGGTCTCTGTTCTGGTTCTGATTCAGAGCTCCTGTTTGAACTGTTGGCTGTTGACTCCAGTTGGTAGGGTTCCACTGTTGCTGTTGATTTGGCATTGAGGAAATTGGTTGGGGCCATTGTTGTTGTGGTTGAGCCATCATTTGAGGCATGGATTGTGGCCACTGTGGATTTGGTGCACTGTACTGTGATACTGAGGGCATCTGTTGGTAGGGATAGGGAACAATCCCAGGGACTGCATTAGGTGGGTACATCATTCCTGGCACCAGAGGAGGTAGGACTCCTCTTCCTGTATTCATTGCTAGTCTAGCTTCCACTTCATCGTACAGTCTTGCACCTTCTGTTGCAGCTTGCAGTGTGGCTGGTCTTTGTAGCTCCACAAACTTACGGACTTCTGGTTGTAATCCTCTGAGAAACACTCCCTTCTGAATGCCATCATCTAGATTATGGTTAGTCCATCTCTTCAGGATGGATTCCATTCGTGAGACATAGGCTTCCACTCTTTCTCCAGAGGACTGACTTAGGTTCATAAATTCCTCTCTCATCCGCTCTTCAAAACCTTCACGCCTGAATTTAGTGAGGAAGGCCAACTTCAGGTCGTTCCATGTGCCAAAAGTTCCTGCTGCTTGTCTCTCATACCACTGAAACGCCGCGCCCTTGAAAGTGGCGGGGAATATCGCTAACCAATGCTCAGGGGTTCTGGCATTGTTAGCCACACACGCTACCATAAACTCTGCTACATGAAGATCGGGGTCTTCATTGTACTCTCCCTTAAAAACTGGCAATGGGACTACATTCGCTGGTCTGTCATCAATATTTCCAGGACGGATCTGGCTTGGAAGTGGACCTCCAGCAGGAGGAGGAAGGGCTTGATGTGCCATTGGGACTTCTGTAAAGAGTTCCGCAAGGGCGTCCAAGGCGGCTTCTGCTGCGAGCTCGCTCTCAGCTTTGATTCTTGCTTTCTCTCTTCTTACGTACCTCTGGACTCGTTCTAACGCTTGCCTTTTTATTGCGTCATTCATCAGGGGGTTGACTCCACTATGTTGTTAGTGCTCCACAGAGGGTTAACAGAAGGCTTCAGTCTCTGGAGGACTCTCTTGCCAACATTTCTCCTACTTCTTTCCTCTCAACGTCCCTAAATTCTGCTTTCATGCCACTGCACAGAGGAAGGTATTCGGTTCTGAAGGTGTCAAAATGCATACGTCTGAGCATGGTGGTGGTGCCATCATCATAGTAATGCCAGCTTCTGATGGTTTCAATAGTGTATGTTGTGAAAAACACTCTGTCTACCAACTTCCAGTGGGTTGCTAATTGAACAAACAGAAGATTATCAGTACACCAAGCATCCCATGTATCTTGCTGTTGAGCATCCACGAACAAGTTCCAACTCTTTTCCTTCTTGTCTCTGTGAACCTCTACAGACCAAGACTCCTGAAGCTTCTTCACAATCTCCCACTTGATGTTGTCTGGAAACTTCTCAATGAATGCCAAATCTTCCATGGATGTTCATTCTCTCTGTTTCTGTTCTTCAGTTTGTTCCCAAACAGTTTGCCACCAAGATGCAAGTTTCTGCTGCTTTAATAGGAAGAGGAAACTGTCCACCACATAGAGCATGCATCAAGATGGTGATGTGTTTCCGCCATTGTGGGATGAACTTCTTGTGGAAAGTGGCTTTGATTATGAGGAATTCCAACTCTTTAGTGGAAGAAGGAACTTTACAAACATCCATTGAATTCTTCTCTTCTTGGCAATACCATTTCCTCCATTTTCAGCCTCTTTTGGTGCTTGTTGATGGCAAGTTTCCCCGGCTGCGCACCAAAAACATGGAGCCCCAAGAGGAACACCAAGGAAAAGGGAATTCTCTTGCAAGAAAATCTATCTTGTAACATCAACAAGCTTGTTTATCATGTTTCATATGATCACAATAAAGAAAAGAACACCAGGCACAACAAATCTTCATGCAGCATCATGTAAATCTCCCACGGTTTTTAATAGAATCAACCATATTCTTCAATATCTTCACAAAATCCATCAATATCACAAAGAAAGCAAAGAAGTACACCATCTTTGAATGAAAATACATCGCATAGTATTCATCTTCAATATCTTCATAGTCTTCTCTCTCAATCTCTCATATACAATCACTTTGTTTGAGTAGAATTGGCTATCTCTGACTCTCTCTCACACACTCCATCAATAATACATCATATCCTCACTACAATCTCTCAAAAATCACTCTCAATAATCTCTCTTAGGTCGTGGATACCCCTCCCAAGAGGTATGTCTGATATGAAAGGTCACCAGAGCCACTACAGTGTCTCTTCACAGCTCACTACTGTCACTTCACTCTAGTCTTCTCTTGAGTCTTTAACAGCTACTTCTTCCACTTCTTTCAGCTCTTTTGCACTTGTATTCACCTCTTTCCAAAGCTAGAAAACTTTTCCAAAATCACACATACATTCCACAGAACACTTACAGAACAGTCTACAGAACAGTACCAGAACAGTTACAGTACAGAACAGAAGCAGAAGCTCTACAGAAGACCTACAGAAGGTTACAGAAGGTCATCAAAACCTCATAACTCACTCTCAAACCATTTCAAACTCTCACAAACCATTCAATAAACTTTCACAATATCTCATTCTTCATCAATCAATAATCCATCCCTCCTTACAGAAGACAATCAGAACAAAAACAGACCAAAAACAGAACAAAACAGAAGGTATACAGAACCATTCAGAACCTATCAGAACATCACAGAACCACCAACAAACATCATGATCTTCCAAAACACAATCAATATCATCCAAAACACTCTCAAACCTCTTCCAAATCAATCAATCATCCCATAAAATCAACCATTCAGCTCTCAAAAATAACAAAAATCATCCAAAAAACAAGTCATTTCAACACTCAACATTAGGTCAGTGCCGCAAATGAATAGAATGCAAAGATAATTTGGTTTAACGAATGAAGAAAAATAATGGCAATTAATCCACGTGTTTTCATGCATAAATAGTGGTTGTTAAGCCACATGTTTTCATGCATGATTTTTTTGCTAATTTTAAGCTAATTATACACCAAACCATGGACATATAGATTGCAAAAAAAAAACATTAAGACATGTAATTTCATGTATGAATCTTTTGCCAAATTTAGGTCGGTTATACACTGATGTGAATGTAGAGAATACGAAAAGATAGTGGCCATTAGGCCATGTGTCTCCATGCCAATAAAAAGTATTTAAGACTGATAGGCTTCAAACTCCCACTAATCAGCAAAGAGGTGAGTTCGAAACCTAGTGGAACAACTCACTACTATTGACCAAATGGATATTCTTTTGTGTGTAAACACGATATTGGATTAATTTCGAATTTTGTTGACCAAATGGAAATTGTTTTGTGTGTAAGCACAATGTTATATTGATTTTACGTTCTTTTTGTCCTCCATGGATTGATTATGTTGACCAAATGGGCATTATTCTGTGTGTAAGCATGATGTTAGATTGATTTCACATTCTATTCATTCATAGCTCAGTGTGTAACCAACATAAAACATACTGATTATGCATACCTCTTTCATAAGGCAAGGATACCAACTATGCAAATTTGCATGCATGCAGTAAACCTTTCTTATGAAGCGACTCTTGTGCAAGGTTTTTCCTTTCTGAGGCATACAATTCCTTGAGTCTGTGAGGAGGACTTCTCACAGCCTAGTTCTTTATCGTAAAAATAGTCACAAAGTATAATCATTATAAGATATGGGCCATATACTAGTGTTTAAAGTGACAAAAGTATTCATCCAAAAAAAAATTTCCATCATCGCTAAAACCATAAGTATACACGTCTCTACAAAATCATTGCTATTTGTGTCGCTCTATGTGATGCATATTCATAGCGATGCAAATTGCAACACACATAGCAATGAATGCAAGTTTATTTGTGATGCTAATATCAGTGGTTGCAAAGGGGAAAAAAAGTGTAGTAGAGCATGCAAACTTGCCACCCTTCCAACCACATTTGCTAAACAATGTTCCATAAATCATTTATAAGTTGAGCATATAGCTATTGTCAAAACACATGCATCATGAGATACTAGAAAGAAAGGGTTCCTTGATTCAATTTTCAACTAAGTACAATATGGATAATGACATCTCATAAAACTACACGTATTGATATAGGGAGGAGAATCAAAAATTAAAAAATGTATTAATAAATATTAAAAAATACAAGTCCATACAAAGGATCAAACATATATCAAAGGAAGCATGCATAGAAAGAGCCTACATGGACTATACGACCAAAAAAGGAAGGGATGGGTACTCCACAAATCCAAGCAACTGTTACAACTCTCATTGTCTGAGAGCTTGTCCCACTGCAATGGAGCATCAAATGGACTCTGTAATATAAAACAACTAAAGATTAATTCATATTGCATAATGTATCATAAAAACACTAGAAAATGAAAACAAGAAAGAGGCATGACTTACTAGATCATTGTGCACATATAATATATCCATGAGAGAAGTGAGACCATGTCTCTCTATATACCGAGTCCCCAAACCTATGGTATCACAATTTGTGATCGAGTGATACAAGAAAAACAAAGTAGCATTGTTAGAAATAAGATATTTAGTACAAGTAGTATACCAAATGAGAAAGTGAACATAACCAAAAGAAAACTTACGAAATCCTCCAAATAAGTTCTATGTTTGTCACTCCCAAGATGATACACAACCCCTATCTCTAGCCATGCCATCACTACCTCCTGTTGCTAGTATTGTCCTAGAGAGTCTGTAGCCTCCTCCCTGAGTCTTTGCCAATCCTTTGACTCTAACCACTCAAGCTTTGGAGTACCACTCTTGATTACCTTGCATGCATCTGACCATCTATGTGACATATGTGCATGCATAAATAGGTAATTGAGAACTCCTCATGCAATGACGTAACCACATAGTCCTTGCCCCCCTTTGGTATGTTTTTTCAATGGTCTAGAACATTGTGTCTAAATACCTGTTGGCATAACTCCCTCATGTGTATCATCACCCTCCTCCCCTCAGCGTTTATGAGCACAACACCAATTTTCTCATCCATTAAGTATCCATACCCTAGTGGGGTGTGTTTAAGATGTGTCCTCTCCCCCATGCAACCATGCTCATGGGCATAACCAAGAGACCCCTTCCCATCTAGCGTATCTGTAGGGGTGGTATCTCTCAGAGTAGCAGCCATAGGGGTGCCACATGTGGATGAATAAGCAAAATCTAGAGTCAAGAGAATAGACATACCTATAGCTATAGCAAATCCTGGAGGTGATAAGTATCCACTTTACTGATGAGATGCATACACTAAATCAGTGTCTCCACAGTATGCACCTAAGCCATCCTCTCTAGAACTGGTACATGAGCGAGGAGCGGAAACCAATCATGGGGCCATAACATTTGTATCTCCACAACGTCTCCTAGAACCACCCCTAGAATGAGGAGGAGAGGAAGCCTACGGCTCTACGAGGTATCCACCATGACCACCACCTCCATGGGTCAAATGAGGCATCTTTGAGCCTCCCTCCCTGGCTATCCTAGAGCATCAAATCCACCTACTAGAGAATGATGTGTCAAAGCATGCCAAGGTAGAATGCATTAAACATCTAGAGGATGATCGAGACAACTCCTAGTCTCTGAAGTGTACCTTCTGACTTGGAGACATACTTGTAGAGATCTCTTCTAGCTCCTCATTTGTCATCCCTTATCTCATCTTTCTCTTTGGATTGTCTATAATGACCTACACAACCAAAAAATGATGTTAGCATAATCAATCATAAGGGTGAAAGTGAAGCATGACAATATATATTTGCAAAGGATGTTAGTTAGAAAACATATAATCAAGTACCAATATAAGGAAACTGTCAATTAATTTGACAAGCACATGCAAATATGACTAGTCCTATGTCTCCATGATAAGCTCTTGATATAGCTCGATATATACTAGAAGGTTTATGCATAGGTCCCCACATAAAGAGGAATTTAATTCATTATCAAAGTATTCTTATACTCCAATCTCTTCACCTACATTGCTTATGATTGTCTCCTTGACACACTACAATCCCTCCTCATCCCTCCTTCCCCCCCTACAATAACGACTCCTATACCTAAATACTCTCCTCTTGTGTAGTAGGAACATTGGTTTTATCATATACTCAAGTGCTGCAAGCTGTTGATGACACAATATACCACCAATGAGGTTGTCATGGATTTGGGTAGAAGATTACCTATTCAATAATATCAAATAAGAGCCTACTACGGAGAACAAAAAAGCATTGTTTTATAAAAAAAGTAACAAAAAAGATCATGCACTTGTTCACAATGCTCTAGCAAGATAAACATGTCACACAAATCATTCCATCTTTTCTCAAAGTCTACCTCTAAGAATCCAAAGGGTTCTTGCCGAATGGTTGTCCCTACTCCTTCCAATATCAATTTAAACCATTGTACATTGAATATGATCATGGAGAAGCTATGACAATCTACCAAAATAACACTTGTTTGCCAGAATACTCTCTTTCATCCACTATAATGTTTGGATTTGTAATCCACCATCTAGTTTCATGCTCAAACTTCACCATGACATCACAATTCATCATGGAGTGCATTTTGTCAATGCGCTCAACTTGAAAATGTCACCCACATGGCCATGCCGCACTGTAGATTTTGTATTGTGCATTAAAATTCCTAGGCTAGTTATTGCATATAATTTCCAGATACAACAACAAAGAAAGCATACAGTTACTTTTGACTACATCTTAAGAATTTCCACTCCTCCCTAGATAATTTCACCCCTTGGCATGAAGCTACAACCAATGCATCATGCAACCATCTTGTAGGCATGAACCATGACAACTCCTCCATGCCCTAGGAATATCAAACTAGCTACTGGTGTATACTACACCAAAATTTTGATTGTGCTATCTCGTGTTCTCTTCTAATTTGCTCATACCTATCGAGCCACTTCTCCATGGATGCATGTTGTAACATATAAAAACAATTCTCTTTCTCCTCCATGGCATCATCCATCCTCTTCTCTATTCCATTTCTGACTACCACATCTCCTGTTAGTCTATCATTATCCTTCAGCATCCACAACATCCTATTATTTGAATCCACCATTAGTAGCCACTCTAAAATATACACTAATGCCTCTGATACTAGCCAACCTTCATCCATGCTGCCCTTTGGACGAGCCTATTATTGCATAAAGCCTTTCATGGTTTTCAAGAAGCTCTCTAAGAAGGACATCCATCTAGTATGGACTCGTCATATAATCTCCACTTCATCCCTGATATGTACTAGGAGGTTAGCCTGTATCCTGAGCATACTCATGGACAAGTACTTCTCAAAGAGACAGATTGTCTCCACTGCTCCTTACCTTGCGCATTCAATGGAGGATGCCTTGATCTCCTTCTGTGAGATCCGTTGCACTAAATTTGATAACTTAAAAATTGCCAAACATATCTTTGGAGTGAGATAACGGACAATCATGATCGATAGTATGAACATTGCCAGACATTTAATTCATTAAAAACTATAGATCGACACAAGTAATGAAATACTAGATGTATTTGCTATCAAGCTAGTAAAAACTAGGAATATCTTGTGCTAATTATGAGATTTTAGTCCTACTAGTTAGTCATCTTTAGAAAATGTGAGCCTGAGAGAACACATCATACTATCGGCATGCATATAGATTTGATCATTTACCTCACCATACGCTCTTCTTCACTAGATAGGACCCAAGGAGCATGAGGTAGTTATACATGACCATCAAAGCTCATTTATAGCCAAAGGGCATCCATCTTTCCTATCTCCTTCAAATCCATTCATGCTCCTAGAGTATATCTCTTTTCTATGATATGGTCCCATAACAAGTTGCCAACATTCTTGAAAATGTGCATGGGATCCAACAAATGGTTGATCTATAAATGGGTCCAATATGGCAACTCATTGGAATTGAAAACTGTTTCATTCCTCTTGGAAGTAACTCCTCATGGACCATCTTCCACATACACTAGCTTTGGGCATTCATTCATGTAGGGGTTCATCCAAGGAATGTGGCATGTCCTTAATAGACCATCTTCTTCACGGTCCATGACCTTCAATATTTAAACTTTGGTCCAGACAATGTACATGCATGATAACCTAAGGTGACTCAACCTATCACAATATCTATATTTAGTCAATACAAATATGAGACAAATATAAATGAGCCATGTGAGATATCAACAACGAGAACAGAAGCTCATTTACCTGAGAACTCCCTGAATTCTAGAAAGTCATGCATGGTCCACATAAGAATTTCTCATATATTAATAGATCACCTCCCAATGTGCTTACTCATATCTTCTGCAGTAATCTCCTTTCACAAAATCTTGAGCTCATCAACTAATTGATGGAGATAGACATCTATATTCTTGACTTTGTAGTGCTTAGGAATGAGTAAGATAAGGATCAGGTGCCCTTTCTTTGTAGAAATCCATAATGGAATGTTACAGTTCATGAGGACTATTGGCTACACACTGTAAGAAGTTGAGCAAAGTTTGAATGGATTCATGCCATCCATAGCAAGACCAAGCCAAAAATTCCTTGGCTCTCACGCAAAGCTTGGAAAGCTAGAGTCAATGTGACCCCTGTCAAGATTGTGGGAGAGAAGGAAGGAGTCTCACTTGTAGCTTTCTTGCTTGCACAATGGGGGAATACACACAGAGGTGGAGGCTGAAAACAGTTTTCCTCTTCTTAGTTGTGTAAGCCAAAAAGAACTCAAGTACATAGAAATAGAAGAACCCTATATATGGGTCTCAAACCAAACTCAACTAACTAAGGTGGCATGCTAACTGAGCCATGAACTAGAGTAGATAAGGATAGCTGTCATCTAGCTATTATTTATGGGCGGTGTACCAACCGCATCTGCAAACTGACAAGTCGGTGACATCAATGCACAACGGTCACCCTGGCATATCACGAGTGGAGCTCAATATCTCAACACTCCCCCTCGAGCTCAATCCCAATTCCTGCACACCAAGCAGGTCTCTAAACTTGCGTAGCTTCTCTGCGCCCAATGCCTTCGTAAATATGTCAGCTACCTAATCCTCTGTGCTGACATAAACTAAATCAATAAGACCTAGTAAAACCCTCTCCCGCACATAGTGATAATGCACCTCAATGTGCTTTGTTCTAGCATGATAGACTGGGTTATTTGCCAAGTGTATACTACTCATGTTGTCACAATAAATGACAACTGGCCCATCTGTAGGCTGATGCATATCATAAAGTAGCTAATGCAACCAAGCTACCTCACATGCAGCCATTGCTGCGCCCCTGTACTCACCCTCTGTGCTCGACAAGGCAATTGTAGGCTATTTCTTGCTGCTCCAAGTGACTGCAGCACTCCCAAAAGAGAACACATATCCACTAGTAGATCATCTATCAGAAATACTACCATCCCAATCAGCATCAGTGTATCCATGCAACTGTATTTGAACCCCAGTCTCATAAAGTAGTCCATACTGCAATGTGGACTTCACATACCTGAGTATGCGTCTAGCCGCATCCAAATGCGGTTTCCTTGGAGCCTGCATAAACTGACTAACCATCCAATAGCATAGCTCAAATCTGGCCTGGTAATAGTCATATAAATCAAACTTCCTACTATGCGTCTGTACATAGTAGGGTCTTCCAGAAGCTCACCTGCATCTGCGCTCAGCTTCACATTCCGCTCCAAAGGAACTGAAATAGGCTTACAGCCTGTCATCCCGTATTTGGACAGCATGTCCAATCCATACTGCCTCTGTAAGAGCCATATCCCACTTGGTGATCTAATCACCTCAATGCCCAAGAAATAACGCAGCTCTCCCAAATCCTTCATCTCAAACTTCTGCTTCAATAGCATTTTCACATAAAGGATATCTTCATCACTGTCACCTGTGATAATCAAATCATCAACATAAATGACAAGCAGCATAATACATTTCTCTGTTTTTCTCACATAAAGTGAGAAATTTGCCTTGGAAATCTGAAAGCCAATAGTGACAAGATACTGTCCTATCTTGTCAGACCATGCTCTAGGTGCTTGCTTCAAGCTATACAATGCTTTCTTCAACCTGCAAACAAACTCAGGATGAACAGCATGCACATAACCTGGTGGCTGCTCCATATATACCTCTTCTTGCAAATCACCATATGCAAGAAGGCATTCTTTACATCCATCTGATGTAAAGACCATTCCTTTGATGCAGCCATAGCAATGACTACTCTTACGATTGCCATCCTTGCAATCGGATTGAATGTTTCTTCATAATCAATACCATATGTTTGTGCATACCCCTTGACTACTAATCTTGCTTTGTATCTGTTCACAGAACCATCTGTATTGTGCTTCACCTTATAAACCCACTTACAACCAATTGCATTCTTACCTTTAGGCAAAGGTACCAATTCCCATGTAGCATTTGCTTCCAAGGCATCCATTTCTTCATCCATGGCTTTCTCCCATTTTTCTTTTCCCATGGCTTGCTCAAAAGAAGTGGGTTTTGGTTCCTGTATCACTTTGACCATATATGCATAGTGAATGGTTGTAAATCCATCATATTTCAGCCTATCCACAGGATACCTAGCTCTGGTAGACCTGCACAAAGTAGGTTCACTCCCAGGTGCTCTCAAAACATCCGTGGTCTTCCTTACTCCAGGTGTAACAATAGAAGGAATACCCAACTCATCATCAATGCTCTGTTCTGAGCCACTGGATTCACCATCCACATAAGAGTGACCTGCATTCACATCAAACATGGGCTGATCTACCTTCTCTTTTCCTTTTCGTGATACCTGAATACCACTATCTGCATTGCTTTGAGAAGATTCTCCTGATCTCAATCTGCCTGTCCATGGCAAAGAATGTGAACCACTGCTAGAGGATGCTCCAGGTCCACTAATATCTTGTGACTGCTGCTGTGAACTCTGTGCAGCATTACCATTTTGTGCATCTACATTATCAATCACATTTACTGGTTTATACCAGCTACTCATCTCATCAAAAACAACATCTCTACTCACTGTAAACTTACGAGTAGAAGGGTTATAGCATCTATACCCTTTCTGCTGTTGCAGAGAGTAACCAATAAAGATGCACTTCTCAGCTTTTGGATCCAACTTGGATCTCAACTCATCTGGCACATGAACATAAGAAATGCAACCAAAAATCTTCAAATGAGAAATATCTGGTTTCCTACCAGTATACCTCTCCTCTGGAGTCATCCCATGTATTGCTGCAGTGGGAGTCCTATTCATTATGTAGACTGCTGTAGCAACTGCTTCAGCCCAGTAAAAATCTGGCAAGTCTTTTTCATTGAGCATGGCACGAGATACCTCTCCAATATGCCTGTTTTTCCTTTTTGCAATTCCATTTTTTTGTGGGGTATGACTGCATGAATATTGCTGCTTTATGCCATGCTCCTGCAGGAACCTTGCAAACTCATTTGAGAGGTACTCTCCCCCTCCATCTGACTTTAGGCATTTTATTTGCAGGCCTGTTTCTTTTTCAACCATAGCTTTAAGAGTTTTGAAATACCCAAAAACTTCACTTTTCTTTCTCATAAAATACACCCAAACTTTTCTGCTATAGTCATCAATAAAAGTGACAAAATAATAACAGCCTCCAAGAGATGCAGCTTTAGTAGTCCACACATCAGAGTGGATTAATTCCAATGGCTTCTTACTCTCTTGAACATGTCTAGGAAATGGTTTCCTTGCCTGTTTTCCAAACTAACTGGCTTCACATACCTTATGCATTTCTGCAACCTTGAATTTAGGCAATCCTGCAACAATATTTTGGGCCTGCATTGATTTAAGTCACTGTACATTAACATGACCAATGTGTTTATGCCAGATATCAATATCTGCAACTACACCGGTCCCATGTGCAAACATTGCTGCACTCAATTCAAGCATGTCTGCATCCAATGTAAACATTCTGCCCTTCTTCTTTCCTTTTGCTATCAAGCGACCTTTATTTTTCATATCCTCAACAAAACATCCATGAGGATTAAATCTGACCTACAAGCCCTGCTCAACTATTTGACCAACAGAAACCAGATTCTTGGTGATATTCGGGACATGAAATACATTTGAAAGGTATTTCTTTTTCCCATCCTGCATAGACAAAGGAATTTTTCCAATTTGCACAATAGGATGTGCAGTATCATCACCAGTCTCCACAAATCCTGGTTTTTCCATTTTTCTTGCATCCTCCATCCATTCTGCATGACCTGTCATGTGGTTTGATGCACCTGAGTCAACATACCATACATCGTTGCTTTCTTCTGCACTTGTCACAGAATTGTTCATGTGCTGCACCATAAACAAATGCTCATTTCTGTCATCACCCTGTCTACTAGAAGATGCATAATTCCCTTGTTGCAATTTTCCATTCATGATGTCATTCATCTTTTTATAGCAGTCTTTAGCCATATGACCCATTTTACCACAGTAGTAGCATTCAACATTGGTGTTTGCATTTTTCCCTCTTTGCCATCCACCACGACCTCTTTGGCTCTCTTGCCTCTAGAGTTACCACGTCCTCCTCCATAGGACTGGTTTTCTTGAGTCTGCTGCATATTCTGATTTCTATCAGGCCTCCAGATCGGCCTCCTCTATCTCTGCCTCTACCTCTTCCAGCATTTGAGTAGAAGACAGCTTCTTTTGAAGTTCCTCCTGAAGAAGATGCACCACCATTTCTCTGCTCCTCAGAAATTAGAAGAGCAATCAACTCCTCAAAATCAGGAAATCTTTCACAAACGGAAATGGATGTTCGGAACTGTGCATAATCCTTTCTTAGACCATTCAAGGTCACAGAAACTATGCATCTGCAATCTTCTTCACCTTCATGTGGTAGTCATTGATGCTCATATTTTCTCTTTGCACATTATGCAACTCTTGCTTGAGCTGCATTTTTCTAGCTTGCGTATTTGTGCTATACATTTTTTACAAAGTATCCCATGCCTCCTTTGGTGTACTTGCATCTTGAATATGCACAATAATAGAGTCTGAAATGCTGATAGACAGCAAGTACATAACTTTCCTGGCTCTCTCATGCCATGCTTTAAATGCCTGCATTTGCTGTTGATTGGGAACATCAGGAAGAACTGGTTCTTGTTCATTTCCTGCAACAAATTCCCAATATCCTTTTCCCATAAGGAAATTCATCATTCTAAACTTCCATGCTTGGAAGTTGTTCTTGTCAAGCTTTTCAGTGACAATCTGTGAAAGAGAATCAGACGCCATTACAGAACACTGCAAAAAATTCTGTCACTGCAAAGAACACAGCTTCAGCCTCACAAGGGCAAATCTACAAAACTGACGAAAGTGGTATTTGACCACACAGTCACTTCCTAGTGACGATTTTGCATCAACAGGCAACAAGGATGATTCTGTAACTCCCAATGTCTCTGCGCATAGGCATACAATGCAATTTTTACAATAACTTTTCACCGACCTGTAGAACAGTGGTCGCACAGCATAAAATAGGGTCTTTTCCTAAGTGCGTGCAGAAAACTTCCGCCTCCAAAATAGGCCCCGAAATGGCCTCAAATAAAAAAAACAGGGTCACCAAGGGCTAAAGTCCTTTCCCGCAACATATACTGCCCTCTTGCTTCACCGCGAAGGGTGTCTCAACCTGAGACAATGCACTCTTACACTTTCCGGCTGTGCTACCTGCAGAGACTTGCTCCCAAAACAGAAAAATGAAAGCAACATTTGTCCTCTTACCAGAACACTGCGAACTTGGCTTGCTTTCTTGAGCTCCTTACCACGAACAAGGCTCTGATACCATGTCAAGATTGTGGGAGAGAAGGAAGGAGTCTCACTTGTAGCTTTCTTGCTTGCACAATGGGGGAATACACACAGAGGTGGAGGCTGAAAACAGTTTTCCTCTTCTTAGTTGTGTAAGCCAAAAAGAGCTCAAGTACATAGAAATAGAAGAACCCTATATATGGGTCTCAAACCAAACTCAACTAACTAAGGTGGCATGCTAACTGAGCCACGAACTAGAGTAGATAAGGATAGCTGTCATCTAGCTATTATTCATGGGCGGTGTACCAACCGCATCTGCAACAACTGACAAGTCGGTGACATCAATGCACAACGGTCACCCTGGCATATCACAAGTGGAGCTCGATATCTCAACAACCCCATGCTCATGAGTTTGTTGTATTCACTAAATTCCATCTGTGGACATATTTTACACATGCCATGTTGTGAAGCTCACCATACTTGATGTGTGAAACATGTGATGGATGCATGGTATAAGTGAAAAGTGGTTGAGAACCTTCTAAGGGATTGTTTGCTCCTATAAGTCTTGTCGATACCTATGAGCTCTAACCATGAATATATTTTCATGGACTTGTATTCTTCTCAAGAGAACACACAATCATTGATATATGCATTAATATTGTTATAATCCATGCCAAGCTTCCGCATCACTTATCACACATCATCACGAGGCTTGATCATTGTGTTTCTAGATGGCAGATGTGACATTTTAGTAGCCTAAAAAATCCAAAATTATTTAAAGAAATAAAAAATTATTCTTATTTATACATCAAGACTAAGGAGTGTAGTATGTACCTAAAAAAATATGTTACACTTGCATCACTCCATCCATACTTTGCATATATACTTAGGAGTATAATCTGCATCCTTAAGTGAGATATTTGACAGCCATTAGATAATGGTATGGATGTCTGTTAACCCCAGTGCAAGATAAAGAAAAATTAAGCAAAATAAAATTCAAGAATGCAAAGCAAGGTGAAAAAAGGTAGCTAGACTAAAGAATAAGAGAAGAAAATGCCAAAAGAGCAAGGGTAGCCTTGAAAGTTGAGGTGAAGGCAAAGATGCATTTTGAAATGTAAAACGCCCCCAAATTTTTGTATAAGAGAACTAGGCTCCCTCCTATGCAAGTTGTAAAGAGTAGACGGTCGGTATAGGTGAAGGTATAATGTAAGTAGAGGGGAATAGGAAAGAGGACCTCGGCAAGATGGCTGGTCATACAAAAAAGAGGATGGATGCCCAAGGGGATGAGAGCATGTATAAAAGCCAAAAGTGAATAGAGAAGCTCATTCTTGGTGTATGGAAAAAGTGGTGTTTTTTCTTATTCTTGCTTGCTTGTGCTTGAGCTTGAGAGAGGGAGTGTGAGGGTGTGAGGGAGTGAGTTTGTGAGGGTGAGGGACCATGGTGGAGAAGCTCTCCATCTTCTACTCTTCTCTTGTCTTGTGTGCGCACTGCTATGGAGCATGGAGCTTGAAGGTGAAGGATTGAGCTTTCTTGAGCTTGCATCTTCGATCGTGGAAATACTGGTGTGCTTGAGAGAGGACAGTACTCGATTAGGCATTGAGGTAAACTCACTATACTCATAGGCTTAAAAGCGTGTATGGCTATGTGAGAGGTAACCATTAGTATTTAGGTTGAAATACTTGAGCAATAAGCAATTTGTGGGTCTTGGCGGTCAAGCGAAAGCTCCCACATTTTGGTTCCATTGCCGAGACCAATGGATTCGAGCCTTGACTACTTCACACTCCAAATCGAGTATTGGAGGGTTTTCCCCCAAACTGGTGCTTGAGGTAGATAGTAGGAAAAAAGGTCATTTGATCTTCGATACAAGTAAGTGTTTTGGATATTTGAATTTTGAATGAGTTGGTTTGAATAGCATTAGCATTTTCTTATGATTCATAGGCATTTGTAGGCATTCAAGTAGGAACAAATAAGGGAAAAGTAAGAAAACCATAGTAGGGTTTTGTGTAACAGTAGGTCTAAATTGAAGGAAAGTGAGGTTATAATCCAAAAAAGAAGAGGAAAAGACATCTAAGGAGTGTTGGAGAGGGGGTCTAAAACCTTGAGGAAGGGGGAAGTGAGCTCATTTTTAGTTTTTGAGCTTAGAGAGAGAGAGAGAGAGAGAGAGAGAGAGAGAGAGAGAGAGAGAGAGAGAGAGAGAGAGAGAGAGAGAGAGAGAGAGAGAGAGAGAGAGAGATGTGTGTGTGTGTGTGTGTGTGTGTGTGTGTGAGCTCTAGGGTAAAGAAGAGATTGAGTGCAATGATTTGGAGTTTTCTGGCTATTCCATGTATGCACAAACCTTCCTTTGCATCAAAGCATTGATTTTGGAAGTTTCTAGCATCTGGTAGCAACAATAAGAGCCAAACGAATTGAAATCGTGCATCACGGGCTGTTTGCACCATCGAAATCGGACACCCATCGTGCAGAGTTTGATTCCTAAAGTAGTTGGACACTCGGACTCAGACACTCCGAGTTGGTCCACTTGAACACCCCAGTACTATGTCTGATTGGAAAACATTACTCAAACTCGGACAGCTAGGATGATTGGATTATTCGAGTCAGACAATCAAGTTAGACGACCAAATCGAACACCTTGGCTCGGACTCGAACTGCCCGATTTTTGCACTTGGACAAGCCCATAATTGAATAGTCTAATTTTGGGACTCGAACTTGTAAGAATCGGACTCACTAACTAGAACTTGATAATTGACTAATCCAACACTCCTTGGGCCAAGTCGAGAGCCCAAGGCAAGGCAATACCCCTACATGTGGCCAAACATGTCGAATGGCTCATAGAGCCTCCAACATCAAGATCATGACTTAACTGTTTAGGAATTGACCTTGAACAAGTCCCCCCCCCCAGACCACCCATCTGAAATGCTTCAAAGGACCCAACTAAACCTGTTAGAGTGACCGCCTCTGAGGGAGTGAACTATAAATGTGCATTGCATCACATTGTTTTTGTCATGGTCACACACTGCCTGGACAATCACTTGAAGTGCACTCAAAAAGCAAAAAGCCTAATTTCACATTGGGCATGAAAAGAAGCACCCCATGAACACTTGAGTGCACTTAAATTTGAGGACTGGCTGAACTAATAAGGAACTCACACAAAAGAAAGCAACCTGAATGAACCCACTAATAGGAGTAAACCTTCAAATAGCAAAAGAGTTAGAAGACCGGCATGATTAGGGATTCAACCCTACCTAAGTCGACTAGTTTGATCAACAATCTATAGGACCAAGAGGCCGACAATATATCATGACCAATGTAATATTCCTGCCACATCACTTCATATCAAGAAATGAATTTGGGCTTGAGGCATTTTAAAAATTACTCATCAAGCTATCACATAAGTGACCGCACCTAATTTTCTTAATATCGAGTCTCACATTAAATCAATTTCTCAATCTGACACGAGAAGATGACACAATGTTCCTAGCTTATAAGAAGCAAAGATGCCTCATAAATAATGTTATGACAGCTTGATCATAATTTTCTCCCATTATATTTGATTTAGCATTCTCGATTCCATTTAATACGTCAAAGATTGCATTGATTTCGTAACCGCAAGACAAATCGCAAAAGCCTTAATCAGTAGACAAAGAATGTGCAAGAACGAGCATGATATTGAGTAAGATAAGTATCAAAGAGTATGACATGACTTTATAAACTAGATAGGTCATGAGGTAACTTGGCCAAAAACCACCAGATGAAGTCGTTTTGAAGAAAAAAATATGTTTTTGAAAAAAATAGGTCAAAATTCATGACATTTTGTATGTTTGGAGGGAGAGAAAGTATAAAAAAATGATTCCCATGCCACCATCCAACAGGTAGGCAATCAAAATGCATTTTTAATAAAGCTCAATTGGCACTTGACAAGTAGCCAAAAGAATGAGTCAACTGCATGCTCCCCCTCAAGCCAATAAAAACCCCCTCTCCCTCACAAAAAAGTTAGAAGAAAGACCTCCTGATGATGGAAATTTTTCTTTACTTCTCTTATCCATTGAAGCTTGAGCCTTGAAAGAGGAAAATATCCATTTTTTACCTCATTTTCATTTTCTCTACCTTCTGTTACGCCTTCGCCCCATACAACCATACGACTAAGCAAAATGCTGGCGAAATTTTTCTGGACAACCCTCCCTAAACTACCATGTCCATTTTGCCTAACATCCATGGCTCCACGAGGTCGCAAAAATTCAAAAAGCCCATTTTTGAAGCAAGGGAAGCAAGGAAGGTGGGCCGATGGAGAAAATGACGTGATAGGAATTGGTGAAACCCCCATTACAGTAAACCTGAGAGAGGTAACATCTCGTTGGTTTGGAAAAATTTAATGTTTTATAAGTTTATTGCTATATTTGGCTTTATATAAATGCATTCTAAAGAAAATGTGTATGAATTCCTGCTTAGAGAAATAACCTAAGTAATATAATAATTAGCTATTTAGTGAAAAGACTCGTTCACTTAGAAAAGGATTATATGTATGCCATTAACAAAATATCTTAATTATGGTTTATTTTGTAATATTTATTTTTATTTCATTAATGACGCATGTGATCATAATAATAACAGAAAAAAGGTAGACTTTGTTAAGAAAGGGAATTATATTTCATAAAAGTTTCCTAAAAGTGACTATCTCTATTTCATTTTTCTAATGATAAACAGACACATATGAGTTTTATAATAATTTATAGAAAATTATTTAGATAATATCATGAAATAATCAATGCATTAAATCAATAAAATTTGTATAGGAAAATATATACTAGACACATATAAATTAGGTGCAGTAATATAATTATATGTTTGAAAGATGAAAGAAAAGTTGCACTTATGATTTTTGCATTGCCTAGAATAAAGTTTTCAAAAAAATAATCAGCATTACACTTAGGACATATCTAAATGAAAATTAATCTTTCTAGATAATGGTGAAAGTTTGACAAATGGTCAAACATCGTTGACTAAAGCATAGAATATGAGTAAAATAAAATAAAAATTATTTTCTTACCGAAAACACACGTAATGTTAATATTAATGATTATATTATACTGAGAGTATCAATATCATGAGTTGACCCACGTATGAGTCAACGAGAGAACTTAACCTAAAACATCGAGAGTGTTGATGTGAAAACAATTATGAAATACTTCACAACCCTGAAACTATCAGTATTAGAAAATTAAATAAATATTAGAAGTCTATCGGACTTGTTGGACATTGATAAGAATTTATCGATACAAATTCTAAAGTCTGAACAAACTTGGAAAAGCATTTGAAATCCTGCTAAGCGTGGATTAAGGCAAGGTAGCGCATGAATTGCTTGCCATAGGTATAAATGTCCATATTGTCTTTCAGGGCGAAAATACCAAATTTTTCATAATGATAAAATAGACTTTAGATTCACGAAATAACTTGTGGATCTCGAAAAAGAGTTGCAAGTAGGAAGCAAAACCCTAAGAATAAGGTGGGACCTTGAAAAGAAACCCTAGATTTGGGTGCGGCTACTTCCTATGCAAAAAACACTTGCTGATGCTTCTTTTTTATTTGTGCACGCATTGATGGTTGCACAAGAAAGATTGATTGTGCTTGTAGCAG
Source organism: Lygodium microphyllum (assembly GCF_053477565.2). NCBI lineage: Eukaryota > Viridiplantae > Streptophyta > Polypodiopsida > Schizaeales > Lygodiaceae > Lygodium > Lygodium microphyllum. The sequence continues at coordinate 132,124,978 of NC_141135.1, forward strand.
TTAGATCTGATTGTAAATATATAATCATGATAATAAGATGAAAGATTGCGCTATGCCTCCCCCATGGCTAGACACGAAACTCTGCTCCAAGGGATCATTTTGTACCGCGCGAGAAGCTTTGGACTGGCCCCGACAGCGAGAGGTTGCTCGGTGAGGAATCTGTTAGGAAAGAGGAGGTAGAAGTGCTAGGGGGCTCGGGCCGTAAATCTCTTGATTGCTCCTAGGAACTGCTTGACCCTCATACGAGTCAGGATGGGATCCTACAGTCGGTGGTACTAGTGAAGGGATGGCTCACGTTAAATCTCGGCCTGCCTGGTGACATGGCATCCGATCACAGCCGGTAACAGCACAAAGCCCTCTCTTTGGACCAAAAGGCTACGATTTTGTTGTTGCCAGGAGTTGAACCCGCACCACCCAACTGATAGACAATCACGTTACTACCTCACCTGTGTGCGTGTAGCTGAAATACAAGGGATTTCTTAAATATATATATTATATAAAAATATGTGACCCCTAAAAAGTTCCGGGTCACTGACACGTGGCCTGTCTACGGGCGATAGCCCATAGCAGGCCGATATATAACGTCAGCCTGAAGGGATGGAAATCTTAGAGGGTTTCTTTTCTTCTGCACAAATAGAAGAGATTTTCTAGTAAACAGAGGTTTATCTTCTGCATAGGTAGAAGGGAAACATCATTGTAAATAGTTTTGCAAAATAATAAATAAATATGTTTTTTGAAAATACTATTTTCTTTGTCTTTGTGTTGTGCCGTAAAATTACGCGAAGGAGCCTGTGATATTAACGAAGCTCCTTTTATATGCCATAACTTAATATGATAGGTAATTAGAAAAATAAAGAAAACCATTTGCGGAAAGCGGATGGGCAAGATCCCTGATGGATCCATCCTATGAATAGGTGGTTTTGGTAAACTGGGAGTTTCTCTCATCAAGAGATTTAACGAAATGTTAATTAGAAAAAATTAGGTAGAGCCAAGCATTGACTTACCTAGGGTCAGGTCTTAAAACTTTGATAAAAATTTATCTTAGGGGAAAGGTGTGACGGCTGTGTCAGAACTTCGTTAAGGTTTCCTGAATCCTAACCAATTTACTGGAAAAAAGTGTTGCACTCCATGAACCAAGGGTAACTACGATCTCTCTAGTCAGACAAGAAGCCCTTGTGGGACACCTCCAATGGAGCTAGCTGATGTATCAAGACCTCAGTTGTCAAATTAGGACCATGAGCTTGCAGGTTGATTCTCGTGGGGATGACCGGTACCTTTTGTTATGGGGTGGGCTTTGGAAAATCTAGACAATAGATCCCGTACATTTTCGCAAGTGGTGCTAGTCGAAGCTGACTAGGATAGTTCCCTAATGGACCACTAAAACGTGTTGCCAGGGAATTGTTAGACAGGCACATGACATGTGGTATCATAGCATAATTTAAATTAAAAATATCTATGGTTTTTAGGACTAATTGTTCTAAGTAATAATCAGCCTGCTAATTGTTAAGGGATAAACTTAGGCATAATAATGAAGCTTGGAACCAGTTCCTTGTTTTTCGAGCAATGTATACATCTGTGCTGAACTCCACAGATGACAAGTGGAGAAAAGAAATGATGAGGATACTTGATTGCCTATATGATCCATCCCTTGTGAATCCTGAAAGAAGATGGTTTTGGGATGAGCATTATTGTTACATTGAGGCCGATCGATTCTTCAACATGCAGACTAATCTGAAACACCTTGAATGGATGCAAAATTTAAAAGTAGTTGAGACCTTTATCTTTTGTTCATCCAGAAGGAACCCACTTATGATTACCAGTGGGGTCGATAGATACATCTAGACCATTATGTCTATGAGAAGGTACTGAAAGTAATCCCAGCTGATAGGATTATAATCCAAGGATGCTGCAAGTATTAAGATTACCATATCCATGGTTTTCCAGCTCTGCCATTTCCACTGTATAGGTTTCTAGACATAGGCAATAATTTGCCTACTTTCTTCTACATGAATGTAATTGATATCCATCCCTAAAAAAGAAAGATATAATGATATCCTATTTTGGAAATTGTACATAGTATCCAGCCTATCCTATTGATGCTGATGTATCTTTACTTGTAAACATCTACCATTTGTAAATATCCCTTACTTGTAAAAATCATAGCATATGACTGATAAATAAAAGATAACAACGGCTAGATTCTGTAAAAATATTGTGCTCTTTGGCCCATCATTGTTTTACAAAACTAGTAAGATATGTTAATATGGAAACGAAGCTGAAAAGTTTAAGCACTAAACTAATTCATGAAACTTATGATAACCTAGGGTATGATAGCTATCACTAGTCCTGACTGAAATTCAAGAGAAGAAGTATCTCCTTAAGCAGGTTAAGCCATTGAAATTCGATGGCAAGGGCAAAGACGTTGAAGCCGAGGTAGAGATTTGGATTGAGACCATGGAGAACTACTTTATTGCTGCAGAAACTACCCCTACTAATCAGGCTATGATCGCCAAGTTGAAATTGACCAGTGAGGCATGCCAGTGGTGGAAACAGTGGTGTAAAGACAAAGGACTTGCTGAGACAACTATTACCTGGGAAAAGCTAAAAGAAGCTCTGTGTGGTTGATATTTGCCACCAGCTTATCGCACACTCAAAATGAATGAGTTCTTTAACTTAAGACAATTGGGAATGAGCTTGGAGACATATTACTCAAAGTTTATCTCACCGCTTAAATATGCATCTTCTATGACTATTGCTCAGCAAAGTGTCTAAGTTTTGTCACCAATTGAATGCTCCTTTGAACACATGCCTTGAATCTATGCGCCCAACTGGTTTACAAGATACTTTGAATCTAAGTTTTGGCTCTGGAATCAAAACAAAGGGACTTCATGGGGCTATGTTAAGCAAGCCCAAGGTGAGCGTCCGCTTGCTCAAGGAAAGAGGGCTTTAAAAAAAGCAGTTGAAAAATTCATACCTACGAGAAGTAATTTAGGTGTACCTAGGTGTTCCCACTGTAATGAGCTAGGCCACTTTAAAAGATAGTGCCCAAAGCTTGGCTAAATTCCTTGCCAAGGACACTACAGAGGTTAGAACCAAGCTTCAATTGCAAAAGAAAAAGAATCTGATGTAATTCTTAAAGAGCTTGAAGAAGAGGGAAACCCAATTATGAAAGCTGGTATGGAGAGGGCATCAGTTCACGCCATGCTCCATAAGAAAGGCCCAAACACTAGTTTTGAGTGATTCAAACACAACAGAATATCAAGGTAACTCCTTTAAAATTCTGATTGACTTTAGAAGCACACACTCGTTCATGTCACCAAAGTATGCCAAGAAATTAGGTATACACACAATACTTACATCTAGGTTGCTTGTGGAACTTGCCAATGGAAAAGAAATCGTGTCTACTCAGCAAACTTGCAAGGTGACATTTATCTTGGGAAGTAATCACTCTAAAATGGGATTTAGGATCATGAATTTAGGGGCCTATAAATGTCTATTGGGTATAGACTGGCTAATCCTCAATGACACACATATTCAGTGCAAAAAAGGCTAGGTGACTTTTCAAAACCTAAAGGGGAAAAAAGTGATGACCCAAGGTGAGGCAAGAAAATCCAAGGTTCAACTAGCCAAATCATCTCACATAATAAAAGGGTTAATAAAAGTATTACCTGTGTATCTCATAAAATTAAATAAGGTTGAGCATAATAATCAAGATGAGAGAGAGCCATATTGGCTAAAGGAATATGATGACATATTCCTAGAAGAGCTAACTAAATTACCACCTCGAAGATAAGTTGATTACGAGATCAAACTTGAACCAGGAGCTTCTCCAATTGCTAAGAGTCCATATAAAATATCTATCCATGAAGCAATTGAGTTGAAACAACAACTCAAGTAGTTACTAGATCAAGGATACATTGGACCCAATAATTCATCATGGGGAGCCCCAATATTGTTTCAAAAGAAAAAGGATGGAACTCTCCACCTTTGCATTGATTACCGAGGACTTAACCAAGTAATAATCAAGAATAAGTATCCAATACCAAGAATAGATGAGCTACTTGATAGGCTGCGAAGGGCGAAAATCTTTTCCAAGATTGATCTCCAATTTGGTTATTAGCAAATAAGAATCAAGGAAGAAGATATCCCCAAAACTACCTTCAATATTAGATATGGTCATTTTGAATTTCTTGTAATGTCTTTCGGTCTAACTAATGCCCCTACTACATTTAACAGATTAATGCATGACATTTTTTTACCTTATCTTGATGAGTTTGTCCTAATCTTCTTTGATGACATCCTAACATACTCCAAGAGAGACGAAAACCATGAGCTACAATTGCACATTGTGCTGGACATAATGAGGATGCATAAGCTTTATGCAAAGAAAAAGAAGTGTGACTTTTTCAAAAGACATATAGAATATCTCGGATCCATTTTATTTGCTGAAGGAATCTTTGTAGACCCATAGAGCTGTTCAAGAGTGGCAACCTCCAACAATAGTTAAGGAAGTGATAATTTTTTAACGGCTGACTGGATGGTATAGAATTTTCATAAAAAATTATGCTCTAATAGCTGCACCTCTCACTAATTTGTTGAAAAAGCAAACTGTTATTATGTGGGTGCCCATTGAGCAAGCCAGTTTTGAGCAGCTCAAGAAAAGTTTGGTAACGACACCTATTTTAAGGCTACCTGACCTAAGTCAAGAGTTTGAGTTCATAATAATAGATACAAGTTCTCTTGCACTAGGTTGTGTGCTTATACAGCAAGGTCATCCGATAGCCTATTCCTCAAGGAAACTGAAAATCCATGAGAGGAATCACACTACCCATGATCTTGAGATGTTAGCTCTGATCCATGCTCTTAAATTTTGGTGACACTATTTTCTTGGAAGTAAGTTTACTTTGGTCATTGACCACAAAAGTCTCAAATGGATCTTTACTCAACCAGACCTCAACATGAGGCAGCGTCGGTGGATTGAAGTCTTGCAAGAATTTGATTTTGAAATCAAGTTCAAACTTGGAAAAGAGAATGTGATTGTTGATACATTAAGTCGTAAAGCTTTTTTGAATGCACGTATCATGGAAGAACCATCTTAAGGAGAGATTTTAGCTACCATGATATCGATATTGCCTAGCAATCCAGTCATTGAGCTAGCCAAAGAAGAGGCAGGCAAGGATCCTAAGTATCAGCTAATGCTTAGAGAAATCCTAGTTAAGGACATTGACCCTAAGCTCAAAGTCAAATATCAAAATTTCATTGTGGTTGATGGACTTGTCTATTTCAGGACAAGGCTTTGCATTCCCCTCAGCCAAGTGGTGAAAAAGAAGATATTATGGGAAGCCCATGACTCCCCATTCTTAGGACACCCTGGCTATGCAAAAACTCTTAATGTAGTCAGGAAAAGTTACTACTAGAAAAGGTTGAAGCATGATGTAATCAGGTATGTTATTGAACGCCTAAGTTGCCAATAAGTGAAAAAGGTGAGCATGTCAATGCCAGGCAAGCTCCAACCACTTGACATTCCACAGATGAAATGGGAGTTTATTAGTATGGATCTCATAGTTGGCTTACCTTTTGTTCAAGGAGGGTATAATTCAATCATGGTGATTGTGGATATGCTAACAAAGGTCACTCATCTTATCCCAGTCAAAGACCACACTACAAAGATTCAAATATTATATGACTGTTTGTGAAAGAAATCTTTAGGCTTCATGGATTTCCTAAACTGATCGTTTTAGTGATAAGATTCTAGAAGTAAAAGAGAAACCTCTGAGAAATAGAATAATTAGAGAGTATCTTATCTAGTGGAAAGACTATCCTAACGAGGAGGATGCCACCTGGATAGAAGAGACAACTCTAGAAAAACAGTTTCCCTAGCTTTTTTTCGAGATGAGAACATCTTGATTCCTCTAAGGAGATGAGGATGTAATATTCCCACCACATCACTTCATATCAAGAAACAAATTCAAGCTTGAGTCATTTTAAAATTTATTGGTCGAGCTATCACATAAGTGACCGCACTTAATTTTTTTAATATCGAGTCTTGCATTAAATCAATTCTGCAATCTGACACGAGAAGATGCCTCAATGTTCCCAGCCAACAAAAAGCAAAGATGCCTCCTCATAAATAATGTTACGACAGCTTGATCATAAATTTTTTGCATTATATTTGATTTAGCATTTCTGATTTCATTTAATGCGTCAAAGATCACATTGATTTTGTAACTACAAGACAAATCGCAAAAGCCTTAATCAGTAGATGAAGAATGCGTAAGAACGAGCATGATATTGAGTAAGTTAAGTATCAAAGAGTATGACATGACTTTATAAACTAGATAAGTCATGAGGTAACTTGACCAAAAATCACTAGCAGATGAAGTCGTTTTGAAGAATAAAAGATGTTTTTGAAAAATTAGACCAAAATTCATGACATTTTTAATGCTTAGAGGGAGAGAAAGCATAAAATAATCATCCCCATACCACCATCCAATAGGTAGGCAATCAAAATGCATTTTTAATAAAGCTCAATTGGCTCTTGACCAAGTAGCCAAAAGAATGAGTCAATTGCATGCTCCCCCTCAAGCCTATAAATACACCCCCTCTCCTTCACCGTAGATTGAGAAATGCACAAAGGAGTGCAGAAGTTGCAAAAGGAAAGAGACCTATGGCTGAAAGTTCAGAAGATGAATCTATAGATGATGAGTATGGCCTTCCACATGTTAAAACACATGGCACTAGAAGTGCAGAAAAGTATGTTCCACCACGTGCTAGATCAGATGAGACACATGGTAGTGCACCTCAATTGAGAAGGTCAGAAAGGGTAAGGTATCCAATTGATAGATTGACTTATAATGGGTTCATGAAGATGCATTATGCATACATGGTTTCTTATGTACAACATGTGGAGCCTACTTGCTTTGAAGAAGCAGTAGAGAGCAAAGAGTGGAGACAAGCAATGGATGAAGATATGGATGCACTAAGGAAAAACATGACTTGGGATTTGGTGAAATTACCTCATGGTAAGAAATCAATTGGATGTAAATGGGTTTATAAGGTCAAATGTAAGTCGGATGGTTCTCTTGAGAGGTATAAAGCAAGGTTGGTTGCAAAAGGATATGCACAAACTTATGGTTTGGACTATGAAGAAACATTCAGTCCAGTAGCTAAAATGATGACAGTGAGATCGGTAATTGCTTTGGTTTCTATCTATGGTTGGAAACTTTATCAAATGGATTTGAAAAATGCATTTTTGAATGGAAACTTAGAAGAGGAAGTGTACATGGATCAACCAGAGGGTTATGTGGATCCAAAATACCGACATTATGTATGCAGGTTGAAGAAGGCTTTATATGGACTGAAAAAAGCACCAAGAGCATGGTGTGATAGAATCAGCAAATTCTTATGCAGTATGGGATTTCAGTAGAGCAAAGCTGATTATTCACTTTATGTGTGGCATACAGAAGATGGTATGGTTGTTGTTGTCATCTATGTTGATGATCTCATTATTACAGGTACACTTGAGAAGGAGATTATTGAAGTCAAGAATGGGTTACATAAAGAGTTTGATATAAAGGACCTTGGTTTGTTGAGATACTTCTTGGGTATTGAGGTTATTGACACACCTCATGGTATCTGATTGATACAAAGGCAATATGCATTGGAGATATTGGAAAAATATGGCATGACAGGATGCAAACCGGTTGATACACCATTGGATCAAAATGTTAAGTTGATGGATGATGGATCTTATGTTGAGGATGTCACTATGTTCAAAAAGATGGTTGGTAGTCTTATCTACTTGACCATTACAAGACCAGACTTGAGTTATGATGTTGGATTGATAAGTCGGTTTATGCATAAACCATGCAAATCACATTTGGATGTAGTGAGAAGAGTTCTTAGGTATGTGAAGAAGACAACTGGATTTGGCTTATTTTATGAAAAAGGAATCAAGCCTACATTGTTTGGATACTCAGATGTAGACTAGGCAGGTAGCTCTATGGATAGAAGATCTACTAGCAGCTATGCATTCTCATTTGGATTAGCCATGGTAAGTTGGAGTAGTAAGAAGCAACCTACAGTTGCTCTATCAAGCACTGAAGTAGAGTATAGAGGCATTGCATTGGCATCATGTGAGTAGACATGGCTAAGATTGATCTTATATGACATGGGGATAGAGATTGATGGTGGAGTCATTATGTATTGTGACAATGTTAGTAGCGTTGGCAAAGAACCCAGTCTACCATGCAAGGACAAAACACATAGAAGTGCACTATCATTTCATTAGAGAAAAAGTCATTGATGGAGAGATTAACTTGGTCCATGTGAAAACAAATGACCAAGTTGCTGATATCTTTACCAAAGCATTAGGTAAAGATAAGTTTGAGTACTTCAGGAGTATACTTGGAGTCTTATGTGTGCAAGCTCATTCTGAGCTTGAGGAGGAGTGTTGATAAATATGACATATCCTAAGCCATACCCTATGGATGTATGTATCTAAAATAGAAGCATATGTAAAGTGTCCTTAAGTTGGGGGTATCTATCTTTGGAGGATACCACTTGTAGTAGTTTACTTTGAGAATGAAGAAGAATAATGGAGAAGAAGATAACATGTTGCTCCTGACCTTTGATTTGCTCCGTCTTTGGGACTCCCTCCACTTCAGTTTATCAGTTATGCCTTTGCCCCATATGACCATATTGCTAAGAAAAACATTGGCAAAATTTTTCTGGATGACCACCAACTCTCCCTAAACTACCACGTTCATTTTTCCTGATATCCATGGCTCCACAAGGTCACATCAATTTAAAAAGCCCATTTGAAAGAAGGAAAGCAAGGAACACAGCCGATGGAGAAAATGACATGGTAGAAAATAGTAAAACCCCCATTACAGTAAACCTAAGAGAGGTAACATCTCGTCGATTTGGAAAAAATTAATGTTTTATAAGCTTATCCACTACAAGGATATAGGGGAATAGCAACAACCATTTCCGACACAAATCGTGACGATACGTAGACGAAAAAAAGTAGGCCACAACCCGAGCGCGGCATTTTGCGCAAAAGATCGAAAGAGGGAGCAAAAGAGAGAGAGAACTACATATGGGGCTGCTTCCTATGCTAAAAAAACTTGTTGATGTTTCTTTTTTATTTGTGCATGCATTGATGGTTGCACAGAAAAGATTGATTGTGCTTGTAGCAATTAGATCTGATTGTAAATATATAATCAGGATAATAAGAGGAAAGATCGCGCTATGCCTCCCCCAGAGCTAGACGCAGAACCTTGCTCCAAGGGGGATTATTTTGTATCACTGCAAGGAGCTTTTGATTAGCCCCAATGGCAAGAGGTTGCTCGGTGAGGAATCTGTTAGCCTGCTGCAGGAGGAGGCGGGAATGCGAGGGCGGCTCTGGCCGTAAATCTCTTGATTGCTCCTAAGAACTTCTTGACCCTCACACGAATTAGGATGGGATCATGGAGTCCCCACTACTAGTGAAGGGACGGAAATCTTGGAGGGTTTCTTTTCTTTTACGTAGACAAAAGGGATTTTTCGATGAATGGAGGTTTATCTTTTGCATCTATGCAGAAGGAAAAATCATTGTAAATAACTTTGAAAAATAATAAATAAATATATTTTGGAAAAAGACTATTTTTTTCATCTTTGTGTTAATTGACGAAGCTCCTTTTATATGCCATAACTTAATGTGATAGGTAATTAGAAAACTAAAATAAACCATTTGAGGGAAGCGGGTGGGCGAGATTCTTAACGGATCCGTCCTATGGATGGGTGGTCTCGAATAGTTGGGAGCTTATCTCAAGAGATTGAATGAAACATTAATTAGGAAAAATTAGGTAGATCGGAGTGTTGACTTACATAGGGTCAGGTCTTAAAACATTGATAAGAAATTATCTTAGGGAAAAGGTACGGTGGTTGTGCCAAAACTCCGTTAAGGTTCCCTAAATCCTAACTAGCTAACTGGAAAAAAGCATTCTCCGTTTAACTGGGTTTGTTAAACTCAATCTTTAGCACATAACAAACAATTCAAAAATCAGATACTTTATTTCACCATCGCTCTATAGAGTGATACAAAAAATCATCGTTTCACTGAAAGACATCGTCCAACCTAGGATAGGACCTTTCGATCCCTCGAGATTGGGTTGTATGTGATCGGGCTCCATCCACGGTCAACAAGGAATTTATTGGCTCAGAGACCCTCTAAGCTTCCCTGAGCCTCTAGAGCTATCCTACATAACAGGGGCACTTACCACTCAGCCCTCTACCCTCTCATGTGCTCGAGTGATCAATAACCAAAAACACCTACCTCCCTCAGGAGCATAGCACCCCCACCCACAGGTGAGTTTTTCCAAAAACACCTACCTCCCTCAAGAGCGTAGGACCCCCACCCTTAGGTGAGTTTTTCCACACTCCATAGAGTGTTTCGAGAGCATTGGGTTGGGGACTCCAATGTCTTGAACTGCCACAAGCCACAACTCGTCCAACTGTGCAAGCTTGGAATCAAGAAGAGCCATAAATTATCATTCACAAATCCAAAAGCAATCATAACCATAAAACATTTTTAAAATAGTTGTCAACGTATGCGATGCATAGAATCTATCCCCTTCAGCAATTTCAGTGTTTCTTCCTAAAAGCATTTGATAATACTAACATGCTTTTATAACTTTAAGTAAGTTCTAACTAATCATGATCCTTTTCTTATGTACTAACTTGATTATCTCCGTTTGGCCATCCATCATGATTATGATTTATAGCTACAACCTCTGTTTGTTGTGGAATAATCCATCCTTCCGGTTGAATGGATTTGGGGTTAACTTTTACTTGTGTTTCAGTAGTGACTATTTCCTCACATTGGGGAGTTCTCTGAGCGTGACCTCACTCAGAGATCTCGATGTCTCTTAGGAGTCATGGAGGAAGGTTGATGGATTCGAGCAGTGCTTCCATGTAAGGGAGGAGAGAGGGAGAGAGACAGAGATTTGGCTGACTGTAGCAGAGCTTTATCATTCGTGTCAACTGCAAAGAGACTTTTGCACGGGTCATTGTGTGTGTACGTGCTTGTATTTGCGTGTCAGACATGATGCTCTACCCCTGTTTATATAGTAATCGGGGGGGATAAAAGAGAGGACGCTTGCTTTTTAAGGTTTTTTATGATGTCATCCATGATAAAGAGAGAGCGCTTTCTTTTAGTATTTTTGACGATGTCATTGATGACGTTAGGGAGGGGCTTCATTTTTGTAGCGCGAAGGTAAAAATTGATGAATATATGGGTGAGGACTCTTCAGGTGTCACGTTCTCTAGGCATGCATCACTCTAAGGTGTACAACCAAGGCAGCGACCAAGGCATAGACATTGGCATACTTGGCAATAGGGCTACAAAGGCTTCATTGGCGCCATTGACTGCGCATGAAAAGCTCACACTAGCTTGTAGGAAAATGCAGTGTCGCCACCCAACTGCACTTAACTGGCAAGTGACTATCCACTAGGCTAGTTCTTTTTGTTGTTCTATACTACAAACATAGTTTTAATAAGCTAGTCTTGGGAGGGTTTCCCAAGTCTTTCTTCCATGAACTGGCATATAATATTTCATTAATAATAACAATTATCTTCATAAGTAGAGCCAATTTCATAATTAGAGCTAGTTTTTTTAAAAATGTGCAACATAAATCAATTTTCTTTAAAATGTATACACACATTGTTTATTAAAATAAACTGAGTAATGGGGACATTACATTCTTCCCTCCTTAGAGAAATCAAGATGTCCTCATCTCGAGAGAAACTGGGAGTATTCTTTCATAAGGGTTGTCTCATCAATCCAAGTGGTATCTTCTTTATGATAATCCTTCCATTGTATTAGGTGTTCTCTTAGGATTTGGCTTCTTAGAAGTTTCTCCCTTGTATCTAGAATCTTCTCAGATTGCATTTCCAGAATTCCTTGGACATGCATGACTAGTTGTTCATCATTAAGCACATGATCAAGATTTGGTACATAAGGTTTCAGTAGGCGTACATGAAATACATTGTGAATCTTGAGATGGGATGGCAATTTAAGCTTGTAGGCTTGCCTTCCCATTACTTTGATTGCTTCATATGGTCCACAGTACCTTGGACTAAGCTTTTTGTATTTCCCCAAGAATAATGAGCTCTTTTCAGGTCTTACCCTTAGAAAGACCATGTCACCTTCCTTGAATGTTCTTATGGATCCTTTAAGATTTGCATTGGACTTATGACAATCTTGAGCATCTTGGATGTCATGTCAGATCAATTGGATTTGTTTGTCCATCTCTTCAAGCATAGCCTTAGAAGCCTCTACCTTGAGAGTGAGATCTAAGAAGTTTAGAGGTGTACAACATTCTTGCCCATACAAGGCTTGAAATGGCGACATCTTGATTGTTTGTTGAAAGGCAGTGTTATAGGAAAACTCCACCAAAGGTTAATGTTTAATCCACCATTTTGGTTCTTTGCCACAATGAGATCTTAGAATATCTTCAATGGTCTGTTTCACTCTCTCAGTTTGGCCATCAATATGAGGATGGTAAGTAGTACTGAAGCATACCTGCGTTCCAATTGCTTGGAATAAGCAAGTCCAAAACTTAGAGGTGAACATGGAATCTCGGTCACTAATTATGCTCTTTGGCAATCCATGTAACCTAAATACTTCTTTGATAAAGATTCTAGCCATGTCAGATGACTTATAGGTTGTTTTGACTAGCATTTGGTTGGATCTAGAACTTCATTTGGTAGTCCCAAAGTACTCACATATCCAACATTTAATACTTCAAGATAGTGAAGTGCTATTCCATGTTCACCTCTAAGTTTTGGACTTGCCTATTATTCATGAATTGTTTTGCAGGGTATAACCAATTAGCGGGTAGGAAAATATATTCATTCATGGATTGCATTGTGGGGTATAACCAAATGGCGATTGCTGAGTAAGACAAGCTTAAAACGACATTTATTACTATCTTTGGTACCTTTGCATACCATGTGATGGCATTTGGTTTATGTAATGCACCTGATTCATGGCAAAGAACAGCTGACAAGACCTTTGGTGACATCTCCCCAGAGGAGTTGAAAGTCTTCATTGATGACCTAGGGGCAGCCACCACAAGAGAAAGAAAGTTTATTATTTTGCAGAAGTGTTTTGAGCATTGTAGAAAATTTTGCATAGCTCTCAACCCATGGAAGTGCGTCTTTGGAGTGCCTTATGGGCTATTGTTAGGCTATGTGATTAGTTTAGTAGGGATCATGACTGACTATAAAAAGATCAAGGTCATAGTCGACATGAGTCTGCCACATACGCCAAAGGAAGTACATAGCTTTCTGTCATTGGTAGGGTATTATTGGAGGTTTATCAATGCCTTGGCAGAAAGAATGTTGCCATTAACGAACCTATTGTCCTTTAACTTTCAGTTTGCATGGAGTGATGGTTGCAAAGTATCTTTTGACTATGTGAAGTAGGAGCTAGCCAAAGCACTTGTTTTAAAAGCACCTAAAAGGGGTGAAATGTTCTATATATTTGTAGCAGCCACCATGTATAGTATCGGCTGCTGCTTATCCCAAATTTGGGAGGAAAAGTGGTACCATCCGATAGCCTTTGCTAGTCGAAAGTTGGGCATATCAGAAATTAACTATACCTATATGGAAAAGTTATGCTTGGAGATAGTTCAGGCATTACATTCTTTATGAGAATGTGGTTTTTTATACCAAGGCGGAAGGGCTTCGATTGTTGTTGAACAAGTTACAGCCGCGCCAGATCGTTTAGCAAAGTGGTTAATCACTTTGCAGGAGTTCGATTATGAGATCAAGAGCAAGCCACCGAAGCTATAGGTTATTGTAGAATGTCTTGTGGATTTCGGAGAGCTAAAAGAGGCTTTGCTTGAAGAAAGTGACATGGAAACATTGTTTAAGATTGATACGATGTCTATTCTCTCCTGATATATTGCTATAACGCACTATTTATCTATGGGAGAGATTGGAGCTACTCTATCCAAATCCGAGAAGAGAAAAATTAAACAGCTGGCATTGAAATTTTCCTTGATCACAGGAACACTATATCGGTAGGGTGTTGATTATATCTATCACCGATGTGTGATGCCTGATGGGGTACCATTTATCTTGGAGGAGTGCCATGACTCCACTTGTGGAGGGCACTTTGTTGGGTGGTTGATGGCACAAAAGGATTTAAGAGCTAGTTATTGGTGGCCATTCATCTTCCAAGATTCATTTGAGTATGTTAAGAGATACAATACATGTCAAAGACATGACAATCGAGAGAATAGGAAGCGACCACTTACGCCTATTATGGCTATCCTTCCATTTGAGAAGTGGGGCATCGACTTTGTGGGTCCTATTACCCTGTCGTCTACTACTTAGAAGAGATACATTATAGTAGCCACTGATTACTTTACAAAGTGGTCAAAAGAACGAAAAACAAGGCATGACAATGCAAATGAGAATGCCAGTTTTCTACTTAAGCATATGATTTGCCGTTTTGGTCCGCCAAAGGAAATAGTATCGGACCGTGGAACTCACTTTTTGAATAAGGTGATTAAAATTCTGATTGAAACTTGGAAAATTAAGCATAACAAGACAAATCCCTATAATCCACAAGCCAATGGACAAGTTGAAAATACCAATAAGCAACTTGTGGGTATCCTATCCAAGATAGTCTTCGAAAAGAAACAGAACTGGGATACAAAATTGTATGTGGCAGTGTGAACATATAACACAATGTTTAAACGAGCCACTGGCCATACCCCGTTCAAATTAGTTTATGGGGAGGAGTGTATCTTTCCCGTGGAAATTGAGTTGCCAACCATTAGATTCTCAATCAATCATTATTTGGGTGAGGAAGATGCCATGTTCGAGCGTTTTACGACTATAGCCCACTTGGATGAGCTTAAATTGCAGAGTCTTTTGCACCAAGAGGTAGCTAAACGTTGGATGAAGTGGTTGCATGATCTAAAAGCAAAGAAGTATACCTTTAAAAAAGGACATTTAGTTCTATATTACAATGCACGTAGGAGTTATTTCCAATGAAGTTGGAACCTAGATGGGATGGCGCTTACAAGATAGTTAGGATAGGTAAAAATAAGTCCATGGCTTTACTAGCTAATCTATAGGGAGTAGAATTTAAAAACAAGGTTAATCTTAATAAGATTAAACCTTATTATTTCTGAATATGCTAATGCAATAAATGCATTGCAGCTCCATGCTGGGGTTGATTTGAGACCTGCAAGAGAGCTTAAATTGGTTGATGGGGTGGTTAATCCCTTATTTGGAGCACCCATATCTAAAGGAAATGTATCATCAGGGGAAGCTTATCTGGTGGAGCAAAGGATACAAAGTGATTGAGCATGAAGACGGTACCTTTGTGTGGGAGATCAAAGTTTTCTACCATCACAGTTTACAAATTTTGATAAGCATCCATGTTGAATTTAATATGATGATACAAAAGGGAAAAAAAACCCTAAATATCTAAAAGGACATATATCAATATACGGAGGTGTATAAAAAGGGGGTTTAACCCCTCTAACAATAGAAAAGGGAAGAAAAACTCCTTGAGCAGTTATTCATCGCCTTGTAAAGGCCTGGTAGGTTCCTAGGGACGAGTCAGACCCGAGACCGATGCCTTGTCTTCCTAGGGGTGTCATCTAGCTAGCAAGCAAATAAAAATAAGGAAGATTGGAATGAAAATAAAAGTAAGCGCCAGAAAAGGATTAAGTGTCGCCTTGCGAGGGCTTGGTAGGTTCTTGGGTACCGAGATAGGACCTGAGGCCATTGCCTTGTTCTCCGTGGGTCACTCCGCTCAACTCCCTCCTTTTTACATGCCCGAATATGGAAAACAACGACCTAAAAGGAGCATGTGCTAAAAAACTAATACCTCTTGATCATGCTATAGGAGTCCTCACCTAGTAGGACCTCCTCGTAGAGCTGTCCTTACTTAGGTAGGTAGTTCAGACCACCACTTAAGGACGACCTCTTTGATAGTTCTTTTTAGCTTGGTTGTGTTAGAGCAGTCGGTTAGTGACTAGCTTTAGGCTTTCTGACAGAGTATGCTAGGCCTACTCCTCATGGGTTTCATGCCTAGTTTTGATAAGGGGTAGGGTGAAAGCTGTGATGTGTTTTATTAGGTATTTTCTGTCTCAGCTTGATGCTCTTTGTGGTTGTGTTCATGTGCAGATCTGTTTGTGAGATCCATCGGGCTAAGTCGCCCTATCCCGTGGTCGCCAATGAGAGCCACATTTTAGGAGCCAACTTTGGGGCATTCTTGAAGCATTTAAGGCCGGTTCTGGAGCAGAAAACTGCTTGAGAGACGCCAAGGAGCGACTTTTCATGGAAAATTCAACGATGGTGGATAGTCGAGCTGGAGTTTTACTTGGTGCATTTTGACGCTAGGAATCCAACACAAGTCTCCATTTGTCAATCGGAAGTCGTTTGACCCCCCATTTAATCCCCACAAGGTTCGGCGCTCTAAAGCAACTATTGGATCCAAAAGCTGGGGAAGAGTGAGACCGGGCCCAGATTTGTAGATTTCAACATCACGAAGCCACCCGTCCAAACAGATCTCAATTCCGACGTTGTTAGGCCACTCAAAACTGAAAAAACCCACTTGCTAGTAGTGTGAAACCAAAAGGCTGGAACCAGTTTTTTTCAAAGATTAAAAGCTTAAAGCTCTTAATGAAGATTTTAAAAAAAAAACGTTTTTTGCATATGACCGGGGGGGGGGGGGGGAGGAGGGTGCAAAATTTTTTGCGTCCCCTCAATTCTTCAATTGATGCCTCTTGATGGCTAGGGGATATAAAGAGAGGAAGGGAGATTGTTGATCTACTCCCTGAGAGGAACATGATGGCTACAATCTTGCAAAATATGGTGGAGAATTGGAAAAACTCTAAGGGGTTGTTCCTGTGCATGATCTTGAAGGAAGAATCAAGAAGGATATTGAAGCAAACGATGATGGAAATTAATGGAGATGCTGAAGATTGATATGCAGTATTGAATTGAGAGCAATGGAGGCTTCGTCCACTAGTCACGCAGTCATTTAATGCATCTCGGATTTTATAAAAACACGGTATTACTATTTTTTATGAAGGAAATGAAGTTTTTTTTACATTTTATGATAGAAATGATATTCTTATGGGATGAAAATTTGTGTGAGTGCTATTTGTATTATGTTTAATTGTTGTATATCATAAAATTCTGATTTCATGCGTTATTTAAATCCCGCAAAGCCCAAAATGCAGTTTTTAAAGGTAAAATGATGGTTTTGTTGTTTCGGGTGAGTGAAATCTGTTCCTATGGGGAGACATGGAAAATACAATTGAAATTTAGTATGCTAAAATGATTGGCATGAAAGAAATCAGAAAATAATAGTGATTATTATCAAATAAATGCATAAAAATAAGAAAAAATAGGGAAAAAATAGAAATATGCTTCATAAAAATAAGAAAAAATATAATGAGTGTTTGTGAATGTATAGTAGTGGCGGAGCATGAGGTTTAGCCTCAGTTTGCCCTATCTTTTTGTCAAAGTTCGTGATTTATCATTTTTCCTACATCAAAACATGACAAAATGAACCCCTACACCTATGCAACGGAAGCACTACCTAAAGGTAGGGGGTGGGGTGTTTGAGTGATGTAATTTAGGCACTGATTATTGCTGATTTTGCTTATGCATAGCATGGTATAAAGTTCTAAGTATTTTAATTAAGAGGACAGTAGCACGAGCATTGTCTCGATGCTATCCTTACATCGCCGCAACGAGCTAGTGAATGGACATTGGAAATCCTGATTGTGCACGACATGTTTTTGATTGAAAATTATGTTTGAGCACATTAGTATCACCCACTTTTGCATATATGCTATCAACCATGGTATCAGAATATGAAAAGCTAGATGCATAGTACATGTTTTCTGTTATGATGACCTACGCTTGAGAGGGTGAGGGATGACCTAATCTGTAGGCTAGTTGACTGTCTTTGGGGATTGTTTGGTAAGGACACATGGCATCTCCTGGAATACGTTCAAAATGAAAGAGTGGAGTTTGTATCGTGTGTACTTTATGTTGAAGTGATGCATCTTAGGGCCAATCTCCAAGGTGTAGGAGAGTCACAGCAGTGGAGCCGCAGCAATCAACCGAGAGGTGCTTCCTTATGTTTGTGCTACGACACACTATGCCTATATGCTATAGGATCTCCCTCTAAGGAGAAGAGATGGTGAACGTTGGACTATGACTCAATACAAATGCAGAATTGATTAGTGTAGAGTGAGTCTCAGACGCTCTTGGACCGCGAGGTCATGTGGTGAGGTTGTCTGTTGTGTGCAGGAGGTCCGGCTAGTGCCATAGCCAGTGCCGGCCCATTTTAGGTCCCATCACTTGTCTTGATATTGTAGCAATTGTTTGACACATCCACCACCTCTCGATCATAGCACATCTCATCCATGCAAACCTGACAACCATCCATTTCACTCAACTCCTCATCTCACATGGCTAAGTAGCTACTTAGGCCATGGCCACATGCCCATGATGGCCACATGCCCATGATGGCCACATGCCCATGATGGTAATATCTTCTCCATAATGTGGCCAAGACCCCAATCGGCCTAAGCCCTACCTCAACCCTCTTGAACCTATCCTCAGGCCATCATATTTGGCATTCAGTCTTGACCAATCGCACTAGCCATCATGAGCACATCATAGGTCCATACATGATCCTCTATGGTCATGACCACCTTGGTGGTATGTCACAAATCAGATGACTACTATAGGCTCCACATATGACCACTCGTGTGCCTTAGTTGATACTCAATCATGACCCACACCTTTATCAAGCCTCCTTAGCCAAATTGGGGAAGGATTACCCTCTACAATCCTCACATAGGCTATTGTAATGGCTCCCAACTTGCTATTTCCAAGCTCAACCATTATCATTGATCCGACCTGCCCTCTCGTTTATGGTCACTACTACCACCAACTTGTATCCTCCATAGATGTCGCACCCTCCTTCCATAGGCACACTAATATAATCATGGGTAGTTCCAACTTTCCCTCATGATATACTTTATAGGCTAGTTATCCTTTTAATATTTAGAGGCACGCACTCTTGGTCATGAGGCATACTCACTACTCAAACCACCCTTCCATAGGCTACTCATAGACACTCATGGGTATGATGGGATAATCATCCATTCATAGCCATTCCTCCCTCAAGTGGTTCCCCATTCTTAGGTACCCTAAACCACGAGTTGTAGTCATCACATAAGCACACAATGCACTTGTGGTCTAACCACTCCTATACACATTAATTAGTCACTCATGATTCTATCCTTTTAGATCTGGCACTCTTACATATAGGTCATGTATAGATAGACTATAAAAAACTTTTGGAAAAGGAAGTGCCTACACTACTAACCTTGCAAGAGTACTTATTTGACAAAGAAGTTGAAAAGAAACATGAAGGAAGAAAACAGCCTGTGGCTATGACTAGCAAAATGAACAAGAAAAACAAGGACCAAATTGCAAATCACTATTAGTGAGGAAACAACAAAACCACAATGAAACATACATAGCCGCACAAGGGTCTCACACATCACTAAAGACAATCAAGGAAAAGGCAAGTCAAGTCGATAGAAATCCCTAAAGGACTTGGCTATCAAGCAAAAGAAATAGAATCGAACTTGATACACTTGAGCAAAGCTTTAAAAGCCTAACTATGAAGCGTTCTCCTCCTCTGGAATGAATTCATTTTTGCATTCTCTACCACCTCTTGTTCCTTATGTTTGTTCTACTTCAATCATTCTTCATGCTTGTGCACTTTATTTTTGGGGCCTTGCAAGAATTTTTGCAACACATTTAAAGAACCTTGGGATTGTAACAAATATATCAAGAGTGTTGTATAACATTGATTGATAATATTGATGCATACAAATATTACCATCTAAGCATCTGTAATAACCTAATATACCTTGTTCACCATTTCCAACATAAGTGAGCAACAAATAAATGGGATTAAAAGGTGGATCTACAACATGGCACTTCTGAAAAGTAGTGGAACATGAAGCCTATGGGGGATTCTAGCACTATCCATTCAAGTTTAAAAAGTATAAATTGATTTGGAGGTATTTTAGTGCAAAAAAATATAAAAATGAGTATTTCAACTTGCAATATAATTGGGAACCTTTTGAGAAAAAGAAATCTATTTTTTGTGAAAATTTTAAGAATTTATTTTTGGCACAAAAATAAATCCGACTTGCTTTAGTGGTACTTTTGGAAGAGCGATGGATCCCAACTTTGAGGATGAAAAGTGGTAGCTAACAAGGTGAAAAGAAAGGGAGATCACCTTCTTTCTGTGAAAGAGTAGAGTTGCAGCAAGAAAAAGTGTGCACAAGAGGGAGATAGGAGCTCAAAGTACAATAACAAAATCTTGTTTACTAAGTTGCTCAAGGTACAACTTGGGTACACTCTATCTCAACCTTGATAGTGACCCATAGGCTGTTTATATAGCCTCTGCTTAGCTAGGGTTAGGGTTTTCCCTGCCCCTTAAGTCCATTCACATCCATCAACCCTGATATACCCTTGCTTAAGGTGAATTCTCATGCCTATATTGTAACACCCCCCTTCAATGCCAGGGTGGCATTGCATCACAAGACATGTTAAAGTTCCCCCCCTCAATCAACTAGGATGCCTTTATAAATCAGGCTACAAGGATATTCATAGGTAGAGGATGTTACAAGACTCAAAAGAGTCGATCGTCTATGAATTGGGAGCCAAAGTTGGCCTCCAATTCCTTAGATATTGGTGGAACACTAGGACACTTATTGGTGATATGCCCAGTCTTTTTGCATTTTTTACACTTCATTTTGTCAGGTTATTTCTTCTAGCAATTGCTTACAATATGTCCTTTTTTGTGATAGAAGGAGCACTTAGTAGAAGTGGTATGGACTAACACTTGCTCATGGGAAGTGAATGCTAATGTTCCTTCAGTATGATTTCTCTTCTCTTCATCTAGACAAGACTGGATGGTACTTGCCAAAGTTGGGTTCAGGATATTAGTTAGGGCAGTCACAAGGGGTGGAAAAACCTTCTTCACTGCTTTTAGGAGAATAGCAATAACATCCTCTTCACAGATTGGAGCTTGTAAGGAGGCAAGCTATGCCATGAGACCCTTCATGTGAGAAATGAATTTTCCCAAGTCTTCTCTTGATTTATATTCCGAGCTAAAGAATTCAATTCTAAGGAAGATTTTAGTATTTTTACTAGTGGCTCCATAGAGCTTTTCAAGCTCATCCCATTTTTCTTTGGTAGTATTTAGTTGATCAACATGATGGAGCAAGGACTCATCTAAGTGTAACATGATGATTGCTTGGGCACGTTGATCATCCTCTATATCAACCAAATTTGTAGAGTTTACAGCTCTAGTGCCTTGAATGAGAGGCCAATACCCTCTCTCCATCATCTTGTACTTGATAATTACCTACCATGGGTGGGAATCTTTGCCATCAAATTTACAAATATGAGGAAGGTCTTACCACCAACTAAGACAAGGGCAGTGTCTAGTCCCTTACAAACTTGCCAATGAATGCAGAAGCAAATCAAGGAAACCCTTGCAAACAATTGATATTCAAAATTGCAATGAAGAGAAAGGCTGAAAATCATACATATGTAGTACTTCAAAATATGACTTTGGTGGTCCTTTCTTATGTGCAATCTTCTTCCGAGGTTTAATGGTCTTTTTAGGCTTCAATGATGTGAACCTAGACTGGACTTTTGGCTCCTCCTTGTGGTATGGTTTAGTGGATGAACCTTGTGTTGGACAAGGATGGTCTATGATTTCAATGCTTTTGCTGATGATTCCGAGGAGAGTACAATGATACTCATCTCTCTAATTTCATTGACCAAGGTATTTGAAAGAAACCGCACATGATATGCAGCAAGCAACACAAGTTTAGGATAGGATGATCTATGTGTTTATATTTGTACACATACCCTTACAAAATAAAGTAGAGCACTTAATGGTTTTAGTTTTCCAATGAAAAACTCAGATTGAGTAAATAAAAGCAGCAAAATGATTGAGCAATGTGCTTTCATGCTTACAAGCACTCATCTCAAGTTTTATGCCACTTGAGATGTAAGATGTGAAGTGTTTGTTGGATTAAAAAGGACCCATTGAGTGTAAGAGCATTGAAATGAAGCTCTCAGACCTTCAACTAACTTTAGAGAGGATTAACCAGTGATTAGAATAACAGTTAGTGCTCAAACATTGAAAATTTTGAAGGATGAAAAAGCTTGAAGCTTCCTGGCTATGGCTGCCAAGAAACTGACAGTTAGGGTTTGGTTGATTGCAGCCAATACAATAAGAATTTTAGTAAACCCTCTTAGAGGGGGGAGATACCCCACTGGGGAGGCTTTGTAAGCCCTATGGTTGTTGGAGGGATTGCTCCGTCTTCAGGCCACGTTGATCTCTGAAAGTCGACATCTGCAGATCTGCGCCATTTTGATGATTTCTTCAATGTCGTCTTCCACGCTACCCAATGTTACCCTTTGATGTGCCAGGACTGGTTGCCTTGTGTCAGGGAAGAAGTTCTTAGTTGAAGCCAGGAGCTAAAATGCTCTCCTTTGACTTCCCCAGGTCCTCCAAGGTCAGGGGGTCAAGCTGGCTATGGAGTTTGAAGGTCCAAGATGAGAGAAATGAAGATTTTCTTGTGCACTTAGTGAGGTTGAGGTTTGAGAAAGTTGAAAGAATCAGAGGAGGCTTTGATACCATGTGAAAGAGAAAAGTTACAGCAAGAAAAAGTGTGCACAAGAGGGAGATAGGAGCTCAAAGTATAAGAACAAAATCTTGTTTACTAAGTTGCTCAAGGTACAACTTGGGTACACTCTATCTCAACCTTGATAGTGGCCCATAGGCTATTTATATAGCCTCTGCCTAGCAAGGGTTAGGGTTTTCCCTACCCCTTAAGTCCATTTACATCCATCAGCCCTCATATACCCGTGCTTAAGGTGAATTTCTATGCTTATATTGTAACACTTTCTAGGTGGTATCCACAATAGAAAGCAAGATTGAGCTTAGGAATGTAGAGGAGCCAAGAGACAAAAAGACATCCAATGATAACTATGAAAGGGGAGTAATCCAAGATTAAGGTTTTCTATTCAATTCCTTATGAGGCCCTTTTTGAGCCCATACTTTCTTTAGCACTCTAATAGACTAAACACATGTGTGATCCTATGGTGTGAGAGTCCAATATGTTGATCCCAAGGACTAGATGACCCTAAAAAAAGTTCACCTAAAGGGGAGCTATCCTAGGTCCTAGTGGTACAACACTCCGTAATCTTGAACTACTCAATCCAACCTTGGAACCACATTGACTTGATCCAATTGGACATCCCTAACCCTTCTCTTGAAAACCCTAGCTCTATGCCAATTATATGTTTGGAAAGAAACCATTATCTTTGTTGAGATACCCTCCTTGTACCTTCAGAACTTTGGAAATAACTAAGAACCCTTCATGGACCACTTGCAAAAACTTTCCAAGCTTAGCCTTAGGAGAGCCATTAAGGTTTGTGTGTAGACCATAGAACTGATCTTTTCTTCTAAATCAATTCAAGTACATAGCATACAAAGCCTTGAAGATAAGAGTATGAAATACCTTCAGGACATACAAGTCTTACCCTAGACCAATTTAAGCTCATCCAACTACCCCTAACTTGCCTTGAGAAATTGGATTGACTACACATACAAAGGGAGCAATAGAAATGATTCTTTGTTAAGAAAATACCATCATCCTTGTTCGAAAGGACCTTAAGGTTTTTATTTCTTGAATAGGATAAAATTGAAGGCATTGAATCCTTGTTCCAAGCAAAGTAAAAGAACCAAGAATTCTACCCTAAACACCTTGCATACTCTAAACAAGCTCAAAAGAACCTTTGATTAACTTAGACTTTATGGTATGTTGGGAGGCTGATGTAGGATACACCAGTCTAATCTAGCACTATTTGTCTTTTAAGAAACAAACATTAAAGAAGCCTTGAAATTGAAAATTAGTGGATTGTAAAAAGTTCTAAGAGAAATCACCTAGGTTAAAGCTACAAAAATGGTGAGGAAAAAGCTTTAGGGAAGTTGTGATTGTAATAATTTTCTACTAGGGGTATCACAAATAGTGGCACAAACTTTGCATAGGATGCCTAAGGTGAATTTATAAACAAATATTGAGGCATGCATGAAATCAAAAATCCACATGTACTAATGGATCCCCATATTTCATGGCATAAGTGTCACATGTCAAATAGTCAATTAGGTCAATTGCAATAGTGTACACATGTCATAATCTTTGGCAGGCCATATGCCACCTCTACTATTAAGCCCAACCTATGGATGCTATGTGGCAACACTGTTATAACATTTCTCACATGTGCTTTGGCCAAAGTATAAAATCAAAGTCCACTTCCAAGATTTTCCTTTTTATTCGACTTTACCTCCAAATTTTTTCTTCCCTCCAATCAACCTTCCACCTTCGTTCTATCTATTTCTCATTCAACATATATTTTGTCCATGTTTTTACAAGATATGAGTGCTTTTCATATTCACATATCTATATGGGTACAAGAAGAGGCAAGGATGAGATAAACAATAATAAAATTTCTAAAGGTCTAGGTGGATACAACATATCCCAAAGCATACCTATCCAAGAGACAAATCCTCAAGATGATGCAAGACTAGGAGAAGACACATAGTAGTCTTAGAGCATACCTAGACAAAAGGCAAATCCTCAAGAGGCTAAAATAGAAGGAGAAGACATGCAATAGGGCATAGTAGAGGACCAAAGCATACCTACCCAAGGGACACAAACATCACTTCAAGGCATGGGTATTGTCACTTCTAAGCGTAACTTGAAGGAAAAATAGGCTCAAGCTAGAAACTTTGATAAAGGTAAATAAGGAGTCTTTGACCATGGAAGGGAAAAAATAGAAGTCCTTCCCAACTGCCTACTTCCATCAAAGGAGATTTTTATCCTCCTTAAGTATGTATTTCTCATATTTCATTTGTTATCATATGCATCATATTAACTCACAGAGGACTCAACACTTGTGGGAATACATGATCATTGGTAAATATGAACAAAAGAAAAAGTATTTTATAGGTTGTACCCTACCATGTGCTAAGAGGCATTCAATGTGTAAGAGATGGGGAATACAGGGAAAAATACGAGAATAAAATAATGGAGGAAAAATACCTGCTACATTAGTGGTATATAAGATGTAAGGGACATGAAATTTTTTCCATCATATTATAATTACAAGTCTCCTTCATCTTCTCTCCCTCTCTCTAGCTTTCATGGCTTCCTTCCTTTTTTGTCTTTCTCTCCCTTCTTCTAATATTTCTCTCTCCTCGTTACTTTCTTTCTCTCTCTTCTGCTTCTCTTTTTCTCTCTCTTCTGTAGTCTTCTCTCTCCTCTTTCTCTCTCCCCAGTCCTCTCCTTGACAATTGGTATTAGAGCCATAAGTTCTTGATCCAGTTGGCCAACATTCCATTCAGTTATCCTTTTTCAGTCACAAAGATTTAAGAGCAATAGGTACACAGGTATACAGACATGACATGGAGTAGCAGTGGAGTTACCAAGGATTTTTGGACCACAAGGACTACAGTTCTGGAGCATTAATGGAGTCTTGGACCAAGTTTGGAGGCTGGAAGACTAAATGTAGCAATCGTCACTAACTTTGACGTAAATTTTAGGGTTCTTGGTTGAACAAGGGTTTCAGAGACTTAGAGGAGACTATTTTCCCTTCTACCTTTTGAGAACATGCATTTTCTTCTTCTTCTTCTTTGAGCTTCTTCCAAGCTTTCATGGAGGAAATCCCTTCTACTATATTGATCACTTACTTGTTGTGGGAGATAACTACAAGAAATGCATTCTTGACATCGTAAGCTTCTGATAGACAACCATCTTGATGATTATTCATGGAGTGATGGTAGCCATTTTCAGCATGCAAGAGGTGCAACCTCTTGTGCTATTCGAGCAGCCTCATTATAGGTTTCTTCCTCAAAACGTGGAGTTGTTGTCCACCATTTTCTTCATGTCTTTCTTTTGCCCTTGGCTAGTGTGTTAAACAATGTTCGTTCTAGTGAAGAAATCACACAGAATGATATTTTCAGGGTAGGGCTTGTTATTGTTTTCGTCAGATTGATATCTACAAGGTAGGAAATGGTAGCACTTTGTAATGGCTGTAAGAGCCTGGTCAGTAAGGCTCGGGCAGTCTTCAAGTGAAAGAAAGCGTAGGCAATAGTTCAATGCAAGGCAGGAGATGGTTGCATTTGAAAGATTAAGGCAACTTAGCGAGATGTGTTGCAGACTAAGGCAACAACATACAAAGGAGCTTCTCACAACATGATCCCAAGATCAATGACTACACATGTGCAAACCTTTGGGCCACTTGATGTAAGAGGTAATAGGAGTGAATGGTGGTACCCTTGGAACTTGAAACAATAGGCTCATTTCACATTCGACACAGTAGTCATGCCTATCATCAATCATTAGCTACATCCTTCTCAATGAGTCAACTTATGTTATTGCCCCACTGCACGACGCCTGACTCCATTCAACATCAGTGAGAGTGATCTTATCATTAGGGATCTTGGTAGCATTTCCATGGGTGGAAGAAAGTAGAAATGCTCGTTCAAATGGATATGCTTCTTTCTCACTTGCTCAATTCTTAACAATCTTTGCCAGAGCAAAAGAGCCTCCCACATTCCCTAGATAAACAAGGTAAGGTAGTCCTAGATGTTTGCTTCCTTCAACAAGATTCCAAATAGGAACTCCAGACAGTGCTTGAACATCCCAGTCTCACAAAAGAAGCATAATCGACATCTAGTCTCACAAAAAGAAGTGCCCTTGAAGCCCACTAATTTGTAGAGAAGTCGTGGTTATTAGAAAGAAAGCTCTAGGCGTTGCCAGCGCAAGACAGACATGAGAAATTCACTGAGCAAGCCGAAATCAAACACATTCTCTAGCAGCTCCAGGTAGTCTGAGACACATTTATCATGTAGCTCCCCATAAATATAAGGTGAATCCCTTGCCTATCCACTGTGATCAATAACTGTCAAGATTGTGGGAGAGAAGGAAGGAGTCTCACTTGTAGCTTTCTTGCTTGCACAATGGGGGAATACACACAAGGGTGGAGACTGAAAACAGTTTTCCTCTTCTTAGTTGTGAAAGCCAAAAGAACACTCATACAAAGAAATAGAAGAACCCTATATATGGGTCTCAAACCAAACTCAACTAACTAAGGTGGTATACTAATTGAGCCACGAACTAGAGTAGATAAGGATAGCTATCGTGTAGCCATTATTCATGGGCGGTGTACCAACTGCATCTGCAACTAACACGTCGGTGACATAAATGCACAACGGTCACCCTGGCATATCACGAGTGGAGCTCGATATCTCAACAATAACTTCCCATTCATGTAAAACTCAGGACACTGCTTATTTGACATTCATGTACAACTCAAGACAAATGTTGTCCATGCCCGTGGCCACACCACACAGATGATGTGCTAACATAAACATGCTTTTGCAAATGCTGCACTGGTAGTTGTTTTTCTGATCTTTATAAAGCATTGAACAAATTACATTAATATTCATGCTGTGTAAAGAAGATTGTCAGAAACATCATGCAACTATGAAGGGGAGAACCATAAGCATGAGGGTTTAATAATCCATAGTTGTATACCTTTTCAGATATTCCATCGAGGAGCTAATTTTGTTGGCTTTCTCTTCTATAGTCAACTATCTATACAATGAATTAGCCTAAAAAGGAATCGTTTTATTGAGAAGACAAGCAAGATATATAATTTGAGCCATGAAACCAGGATCAAACCAGCAGCAAAAGTAGTAGCATCAGCTTTACTTTCTAGCCATTCAAAGTGTTTCAAAGCAGTCGTTCATCCACCATGGTTAAATTCATGCTGAAAATCATTGAGGATTATTGCTTCTGCTTACCTTAACCAATTGAGTTGTTGTTTCTTGACCAAGCCACTTGAATCATTAAAAAATCCATTGTATAAGGGTAAATCAGTAGTGAATCACTGCTTGGTAAGCCCCTACCCTTGATCCCAATTTTCCATTCCATGCATTTCATGAAAAGGTTCGATTCCTACTTCCAAATGCATCTCATATTGGGTGTTTAATTAATAAATGTATGCCATGTATATTCTGTGTGAGGAAAAGCCAGATGCCAGGCAAGGTGGCAAGACAAAAGAGGGGTGACCCCCCTTGCCATCAAAGACCCTGAAGGGGTGCACAACTCGGCCCAAGGGGAACTTTTTCCCACCTCCCAGTGATCCGAAGCCTGAAGTTACTTGTAGGTGCAGGTACCCTCATGACGAACCAAGATATTGACTTGGCACTAATGTATGAGATGTATTTGCCGATGTATGGATGTATTATTGGCTGCAAATGTATGGGAAAATACTATTGAGGATGCATTTGCAGACATGAGAATACATATGCAGTCAATGGTAGTGAATACGATGCTTGGAATGTATGGGAGATGCCTATGCATGGGGAAATTATGCTAAGAGATGTTTATGACACGCTCAATTCTGGAATAAGGTTGCAAATAGTGAATTTGGATGGTTGGGCAATATAATATGCCATGTGGGATGACCTTTCAGTCATGCATTGACAAGTTGATTCCTTGCAATCCCTTTCTAACACCATTTTAGCGAATTCGGGAATCTCCCAAGTCCCACTTTCAAATAAGGGGTAAAGATTTGGCCATGTGGATAAATTTTAACCCATGCTTCAAAATGGGACTTGGAAAGAAAACCTATACAATAATTAGGGTAGACTCCACTTTCAAGTAAGGAGACAAGATTTGACCATGTGATCAAATATTAACTATATTGGGAATTCCCAAACTATATGAGAATTCCCAAATTCCTTAATATAGTGTTTTCTTGACCCTTGCAGGGTGCTGTAAGCAATTCGCTAGCATTTATATAAGTATACCTATTCCCAAGAACTGAGGTACATATCTTGCACAGTACCCACAAGTCCTACTAAGGGCCTTGATCATTTTTGGAGCTCTAATTGGACCCTACAAGATACTTATAGGTCAAAACAAGCCTCCTACAAGTGTAGACAAGGTGCTGGACTACATAGTACATCAGTACTTTTCCTATTAAAGATTTTTTTATATTAAACTTGGGAGCACATGCTTATGCTCAGCTCAAAGAGGGCATCCTTGGCTTCGACTTGAACAAAAAATTAGGTCAATCGAAGCTTCCTAGCTCAAGTTATGGACATAATAGTGGTAAGTGGTCTAACGGGACTGCACCTAACCAAGGCAGGGAATAGGAGAAAAACCAAGGCCAATGAAGATGTTCAGCAATAAATCAAGGATTCATGAGAAACAATGACTGAGAACATCCCTAAAACGTATTACAAGGATTATCCTCATGACATTGGAAGCCTCAGTGCTCTTAATGATACTCTATGCAGGCATGAGACAAGGCATAATCAAATACATGAGGCTATTTTGAAAAGACAAGAGGTTGTACTTGCAAGCATAGCGGCAAACACAAAAAATCATGCTGAGATGATGAAGTAAATGCATCAAATGAGAGTGACCATGGAAACAATTAATGCCAATTTCTTTAAGTGGTTGGAGATTCAACTGAAGGGAAAACAGCAAGAAGATTGGTCACATGTACATGCTGAAAGAACCGCCTTCCCATCAGTCAATGCAAATTCTCAAAGCATTTTAGGAAGAATGGGCATTCCCAATAGTATCTTTGAGCTTGGTGAGCCTTCTCATAGGCAAGAGGACCCATTAGGAAACACATCATGGGGAAGTTCTTAGCTTCCATCAGCCCCCATGCCTTCAACAAGGTTTTAGTAGTCTTTTGGCAGGAATCACTCTCATAATAGTACCACTTTTGGCACTCAAAATTATCAATTTCAATTTGGACAGTTTGGATAGGCCACTCCTCATGAATGAGAGCTAAGAGATAAGATTATCTTCTCCAAATTTAATGGCCAATCATCTTTCCTAGTTGAATTGGAAGAATGGCTTTCAAAGCTTGAAGACTACTATGATATTTTGCCAATAAATCCACTTTGCCACAATCCACTTGGAAGGATTTTCTCATACATGGTGGCAGTATATTAAGAGGGAAAATCAGCAAGTTGATACACTTGGGATGCATTTAAAGCACTTATGGTTCAAGTTTTTGTGTCTCCCATAGAGAAAGAGAAGCTTGCTCGGTAGTGGTACAACTTAATGCAGCGTGGCTTGATAGTTCGGGACTACACAAATCAATTTCTTAATCTCACGATGTATGTTGAGTCCATAAGTGATGATACAAAGCTACATAAGTATATATATGACTTGGATCCTTAGTTATCACAGCTGATGTTTCAGTGCAGTCACCTTCCAATTTGTTAAAGGCTATTGAATTAGTTGAAAGATACTCCTATAAGTATCATAGGGGTACTTTAGTTCAGCCATATTATGGACAACAAAGAAACCTGTCTCAGCCATCTATTGGGCAACCTAGAGGGCCTGCACAGTCCAATTTTGGATAGCAACGAGCTGTTGTAAAGCAGGGCCTATTTGGGGCCAGTTATGGTGGTGTAAATATGCCATTTAGCACCCCCAAAGTTCCCACATATCCCACTTCAATGCCTCAAGGCAAACCAATAATTTCAGGGCAGTAAACAACAACAAGACTGAGAATAAACAAGGGGACAGTAAGAACAAGAATGTCTCAGCCTTGGTGGTCAATGGTCCATTCCCATGGATTTGTATAAAGAAAGGAAAGAAAAAGGACCTTGTTTCAAGTGTGGGGAAATGTACACAATTGAACATGATTCCAAATGTGCTTATACAAATGCAAAGGCAATAGTCAAAAGTATGTTGGTCTTTGAAGACTCAGAGGATGACCATGAGGATGCAAGTGCCTTTGTAAACACTGTTGAAAATGATGGGACTGATGAAAAAACTGGGCAGGAAGAGTTCTTTGACCCTGCAAATACCTTTTCTTTTGACCCTAGTGGTCACGTACGTGTAGATATGGGTGACAAGAATGACTCAAATGTTGCTGCCACTATTTGTACTATCTCCTTGGATGCTTGGATAGGATCAAAGAGTCCTAATACTCTTCGTCTTCAAGGCAAGTTTCATGGAAAATATGTGTTTATCTTGGTTGACAGTGGTAGGACACACAGTTTCATAAATAGAGCAGTCATGTAGGCTGAAATGTTTTGCCACTAATTTACACCAACCATTGAGGGTGCAAGTTGCCAATGGGAGTGAAGAAATTAGTACTCAAATATGCCAAGCTGTACATATTCAGCTTGCTGAAAATTGTGGGCAGAATGTAGACTTAATTGCACTTGACATGGGGCCAATAAACATTGTGTTGGGCTGTGATTGGCTGAATACTTTGGGCACCATTTCTATGGATTTCTCTTTGCTATATATGCAGTTTTTCAGTGTTGGACAGCTTGTTCACTTGTAGGGAATCCAAAACAGTAGTGAATATCAACTCATTACAGCCAAACGACTTAAGAAAGAGTACAAGAAATGCTCTCAGATTTTCGTATTACAGTTAAATAAGGAAAATACAAATCAGTCCAGCAATGTGCAAGATAATTCAGCTTTAAAGGCTCTTCTTGATGATTACAATGATTTGTTTCAGCTATCTATAGCACTGCCTCCCAAGAGAGCTGTTGACCATCCCATTGATTTGGAACCACACTCAAAGCCAGTGAATAAGCCTCCTTACAAGTTGTCCAAATGTGAAAGAGAAGAAGTGGCCAAGCAAGTCAAGGATTTATTAGATATGGGTTTCATAGAGCCTAGCTCATCTTCTTATGTACTCGAGTAAGTTACTAATGAATATATGTGTGCATCATGTGGGTTCAAAATAAGGTATTTTAAAATACCACGTTTACACATTTTTTACATACAGAAGGGTGTGAAATAATGGGATTGTTTATAGATTGAATAGAAAAGGGTTATGTTTTATTTAGGAAAAATCACAGATAAGGACATTTATAAATAGGCCTTGAATGCACGTGATGCAGAGAATATACACATAGTAACTTCCCCAAGCCTATGGATCACCTTCCTTGATCGTCAAAAAGAAAGATGGCTCATTTAGAATGTGCATAGACTATAGAGATTTGAATAAGATTACCGTGAAGAATAGATACCCTATCTCTAGGGTGGATGACTTGTTAGATAAGCTGAAAGGGGCTAAATATTTCACAAAGATTGATTTGAGATCCGACTACCATTAGATACGCATGGGTGAAGGGGATGAGATTAAGACAGCATTCAAGTCTAATCATGGGCTTTATCACTTCTTGGTTATGCCCTTTGGTTTGACAAATACACCCGCAACTTTACAAAGTCTAATGAATAAAATATTTTAGCCATTTTTATTCAAATTTGTGTTCATATTTTATTTATGACATTCTCATCTATAGATGTTCATTGGAAGCTCATCTATTGCACATGAGGTAGGTATTCGATATACTTAGACATCATAGATTCTTTGCTATGGAGTCAAAATGTTCCTTCATGCAAACTGAGGTAGAGTATTTAGGCCACATTGTCAGTGAGGCATGCATTAGAACTGATCCAAAGAAAGTGCAATGTGTCAGAGATTGGCCTGCACCTGCAAATACCACCTCTTTGAGAGGATTCTTGGGTCTCTCTTCATTCTACCGTAGATTGATTCGACATTACACCACTATTGCAGCTCCTCTCACTAATAGGCTGAAGAAAGAAGCATTTTTCTTCATGCCATTGCAAATAGAAGCTTTAACTAGCTGAAAGGTTTGCTTACTTCAGCTCCGTGGTTTGCCCTGATTTCTCCAATGAATTTACCATTCTGTGTGATGCCAGTGGGTGAGGTATTGGTGCAGTATTGTTGCAATAACATGGGGTAATAGCTTTTGAAAGTTAAAAACTTACTGAAAATGAGATGGTAATGAATGTCTATGATCAAGAAATGCTGGCTATTCTTCATGCCATAAAGAAATGGCACCATTACTTGTATGGTAGCAGGGTTAGAGTCAAGAGTGACCATAGGGTCCTCAAATATTTCTAATCTCAGTCCAACCTTACTCCTAAGCAATGTAGATGGATGGCACATTGCAAATTTATGACTTTGACATTACCCATACTCGTGGGAAAGACAATGTAGTAGGGCTGATTCCTTGTCTAGAATGTGGGCATGTAAAGTCACTGCCATCATGGAATTGCATAGCGATTGGGTTCACGAGCTTTAGGAGCCTTACCTATTGGATGTTAATTTCAGCAATATATTTTAGAAATTATAGCAAGGTCAATGTAGAGAAAACTCTCCATTTCAGCCAAAAAATGGGTTTTTATGGCTTAATGGCAGGATTGCTATCCCTCACACTTCCCCATTCAAGTAGAAGATCATGCAGGAAATGCATTCAGCATCTACAGCTGGTCATTTGGGAGTGTTCAAAACGTATGACAAAATTGACAATATTTTTCATCGGAAGGGCCTTTGGATGTTAAAGAATTTGTCTTGAACTGTGTGCCTTGTCAGCAAAACAAGGACAACACATTAAAGTCGGGTGGGTTGCTACAACCATTGCCTATTCCCAAGGGCAAGTGGACTCATATAACCATGGATTTTATTATAGGTCTGCCTCTCTCACCAAGAAAGGGTGGAATAGCATCTATGTGGTGGTGGATAGGCTTACAAAGGTAGCTCATTTTATCCCCACTAAAGCCCAATTTGCTGCATCACAAGTAGCCAACCAACTCATGGAACATGCGTTCAAATTGCATAGCTTACCGCAGGTCATTGTGCATGATTGAGATACAAAATTTATGAGCAATTTTTGGCAAGCGGTATTTAGTTCTATGGGCACCAAGTTGGCTCCCTCTACAGCTTATCACCCCCAAATTGATGGTCAAATAGAGAGGGTCAACAAATGGCTAGAAACTTATTTGAGACACTTTTGTCATGATGTTCAGCATGCTTGGGATGCAGGGTTACATTTCACTAAGTTTTTCTATAACAACTCCACCCATGCTAGCATTGGAGTCTCACCTTTTGAGGCTTTATATATGCATAGGTCCCTCACTCCATGGTCGTCTTCAATGACAAGATCAATCCTCAAAGCAAGGAAGAATTGGACAAGAGATGTAGGGCCTACTTTAGCAATGTAAGCTAAACTTAAAGAGAGATCAAGATAAAATGAAGCTTTATGTTGATGAGAAAAGAAAGGACATTGAGTTCCAAGAAGGGGATTTGGTTTTGCTGAAAGTACCTAAGTCTAGGTATGCCACTCTTAAGGATGGCTCCAACAACAAGTTAGTTCACAGGTTCTATGGGCCCTATCAGATTATCAAGCGGGTGGGTGACTTGGCTTATCAGTTGGAATTACCCCCTTCCACCAAGATTCACAATGTTTTTTATGTGAGTCAACTCAAACCTTTCATTGGATCATCAATGGATTACTTAGAAGAGCTCCCTCCTATGGATGAAGAGGGTATCATCCAATACATTCCAGAGGCAGTCATAGGTCAAAGGAATAACAATTCTCCTTCATCTTCTCTCCCTCTCTCTAGGTTTCATGGCTTCCTTTCTTCCTTTTTTGTATTTCTCTCTCTTCTTCTATTCTTTCTCTCTCCTCATCACTCTCTTTCACTCTCTTCTACTTCTCTTCTCTCTTTTGCAGTCTTCTCTCTCCTCTTTCTCTCTCCACAGTCCTCTCCTTGACACAATGCTCCACATTTGTGCAAACACATACTCAATGGTAAATATACACAAAACAAGGCATTTTGGAAAACCCTACAATGCATTGGGAGACAAAGTAAAAATATAAATTATTTTCCATCAAGACGCATGAAGGATGGTTAAAGTAAATAAGGTTTTTGAATTCAATAGGCATGACGTTGAATATACTTGTGAGTGACTCCAACAATTGGAATTTAATGCGCACGCACACACACACACACAAAATGATTTTATTTGGCTCAACTATTGCAATAGTTCTCCTTGAGTAGACATGGCATGCAAAACAACTACATCCATGGACATGCCAATTGGTTATAGTCATGTTAGTGACTTGGTAGTGAGCATGCCTAAGGATCATGATAACTTGGAAGTGTAGTTGTGATAAGGAGCTATTAGTTGGGATGCAATCATTGCTTGTGAATAGGCATGGGGTGCTTTTTAGGGAAACTTGCACTCATGAAGTTACTTTTAAGATAGCACTAGTGAAAAAGCCATGCATAACTAGTGGTACACATCCTAGTAACAATCGTGTGGTGATAAAAAGCATGATGCTCAAAAGCATAAAAAATACTAGTACTAAGCATCCTTAGACATGGTTTTTGTAATCATGGTGTAGGATGCATGCTAGGGTTCACCACCAAGTTGTGCTCTCTGTTAGAAAGCATGCTCTACGTGCAGTCATGGTGTCCCTTGCAATCATGGTATTAATCTGTTTGTTGTACCCTGTGGCCATATATTCCCTCTTGATGCTTACTATTAATTTGTCCTAGTTCTCAAGTTTTGAAACCCTAAAGATTTGCACTCTTGGATATGATAGGTAGACCTAGAATGCAAGATTAGAGATGCACAATCTTGGAGATCTATGGTCTTGGAGATTTCCATGACATAAGGTTTACATAAATTTTCAAATCATTGAAGATTCTGAGGTATTCCTTGAACCACACCTTTCCCTTACATCTCCAACATTGATTCAAATCTAGTATGACCTAACCACTTGTGCCATAACTTAACTAAAGGCATGCTTTCTCATCTATATACATAGCTTGTCCAAGTGAAGGAATATAAGCACCAAGCTTGTATAGCATTCCTATTTTGAATTCTTTTGAATCAGCACTATATTTCCTTATCTTATCTTTCATAATGCATTTCTTTTCATCAAAGTTCACATTGTATCCATTCCCTATAATTTATCCAACACTTATTGGATTCTCTAGGGTACATAGCTTGGATCGTTAATGTCTTGGCAATAGAAGTGGGTGTACAATCATAGAGTTGCTTGGAATAGCACAAAGAATCAAATATCATACTTATGTACTCAATCTAGACTTCAAGAATCTAGGTGACTTAGTGCAAGCTCCTTTGGAATCAACAAGGTACTAGGTTTGTGACCTAGGGTAGTAACCTTGGGGTATACCCTATCTTGGTGGTGGCCAAATACTAACTAAGTATCATAGGTCACTTTTAATTATTGTATCGAGCTAAAACCTAGAGTTCCATCCATAGGCATTTACTTATCAAAAAAAAATCTTGCTAGTCATGGGAGAATGGAACTCTTCCTTATAAAAGGAGAAGAAACATAGTTGCTAAAACCATCAAAATCCATCTTGACAAAAGGCACAAAATCACTCCTATCGACCCTCATTGTATCCAATCCATGTGACATCATTCCATTTTTAATCCAATTTAGGCTCTCAAGAAAAAGCCTCACACTATCTATGCTATATATCTACTCAAACCCATGAAAGAAAAGAGATCAAAAGATTCATGAGGTGTAGTGGACTCACCTAACTTACCTCTCTACTTATACTCTGAATGGAGCAGATGGAATCAAGAAGAGAATACAAAAGGAGGAGGATAAAATGAGGAGGATGGAAAATGGACATTACAGCTTCTTCACACCGATCCCTCACTAATAATTGCTCTCCCTCACTCAATCCCTCACTCTCATACCCTTGCTAAGATGGAATAAAAAGAAGAAGAGGAAGAATGATGAGTAGCTTCATCTCTTTGAGTCCCTCACTCACTTCCTCAATCTCCCTTCCTCACTCTCAAGCTAAATTGAAGCAAGTAAGAAAATGTAGATAGAGAAGAAGAGGCTCTCAGAAGTTGCACACAAGAATAAGGGTCTCCATTCACATTGTACATAATAGACATAGGGTTTGCTTTTGGTTAGGCACCAAGAGCACAAACAAAACTAAGTGCACAATCCTAATAAAAGTAGAATAGAATCATAAAACAATTGATTGAAAATTTTTTCATTGCTTGTTGGATCACATGTAAGTGTTTCTCTCAGCATCAACCTTCTTGTACCAAATATGTATATTTCAACTAGATACATTCTTGTTAGGCCACATTCATATCACCAAAATAACATCAAAATCTCATATTTATATACATGTATTTAGTGCTAAGTGCTCACATATTAATATCCTAGCTTGTAGTCCAAAGTCTCAAATGAAAGTAATGGTTCACTATTAGTATGAGATTAGCCCTTATCTTTTAAGCTCCAAACTCGGTGGGTTTACTAGCTTAAATTTCTATTAAAATCCCAATTGTGTCATCTAATTTGGTCGCCATCATAGTTATGAGCCAAGAAATAAGTGTCTTCTAAGCCTTGCATTGATAAAAGGATGTAAGGACTCATGCACATCACTTAATTCAAGTTAGTAGTCTAATAGAGATTCTTAGCCTACAAAGATTAGGGTGATGTCTAACACATGCACTACTTGGTACATTTTTTGGATGTGGACCAAATAAAGTGGGCACATGCTATCAAAGGCAAGGCTAAGGTTATGCCTCAGCAACACCTTGTCATACATGCTTCCCAGAAGACTAGGTGCAACAAGCTAAGACATGCCTACCCTCCAAAAAAGGGCAAAGGGAGGTATCCAAAACATCACAGTGTCACCTGTAGCGTAAAGAAAACAGGGATTCTAAGGCCAAGCCAATGTCTCAACCAATAAGCAAGAAGAAGCATGTCTCCATCTAAAAACATGCTCGTGTTCCTTTGATCGATGGTAACTAGTGTGCTGTCTTAGAGTGTGTCAATCCTAAGATTATAGATACCAATCTATATGACTATATCTATAAAGCCACATGGAAGCTAGCACTAATGTCTTGGAATGTTCGTGGTCTTTGTAACAATAGGAAGATTGTTTCTACCATCCAGTGATTGATAAGTGCAAGGCCAACGTGCTAGTGCTTCAAGAGATCAAACTCGGCTGGAGAAAGCCAAAGCCTTTTCCCCTGAGAACTATGTTTGATTTGCTGGTGACTATCAAAGACGGAAGGGCCACACACTAATGATTACCAAGAAGACCCTCAAGAAAGTAAGAGCTAACTCGGCTTTGAAGCTATTCCAACAATGACAATGGCCCTGCTTGATGATATCACTGTCCTAGATGGAGCTGCCACAAAATTATGTGGTATGGAATCTATTTTCCTCAACTTCATCTGGTCATGTATGAATTAGACTATTTTTGGTTCTAGAGCTAACTTGTACCCTATGGATAGGACATTTGAGTTGAGGGCCCATATGGAAGCTGTCATGAAGATTGAGAGGATCCCATTGTATGTTGCAGATGTTTGTGCCTAGGCTCTGGATAATCGTGCAACTCTTTATGATGTATATTTTGCTTTACTTCCTTTGGTAATGTAATTCACCATCGTATTATTAATTGGAAATAATAATTAATGGATATTATGTTTGTTGACCATTTGATAGCCTGGCAATGCATCTCTCTCTTTCCATTTTCTTCTCTAACATGGAGCGGCTCTTACGAGTTATTGCTCTTACATATAGAGATCTGCCTTTATCTGCGTTTTACAGCTTTTGAACTGTCTTTTTCATTTACTTCCCTTAAATGGAGAGGTTTCATTCTTTTACCTTATGTAGACATTTTCTTAGGCCGATTACATACCAATGTGGACATATAAGTTTGAACAAAAAAAAAGTGTAAATCAGCCATGTGTCATCATGACATGGGTTGCGCATTTCGTAGACGATGAATACTATTGGGCAAGCAATCTCCTCATCCTAATATCCATCTGCACCCAAGGTAGTAAATGATAAGATATTTCCAATAAAAAAGTGTTGTGCATCTGACAGGAATGGAAGTATTAAAGTAGGTGCCTTTTGATGTGTAAACATGGTATCATTTAATATCACTAGGTCAAGCTTCATTTTTTTATAAAATAGGTGCCATGTGCTGTGTAAACATGGTATCAAATTGTTTTGAGGGTGGAGATGTTGTGTAAAACCACCCTTAGCTTCACATTCAACTATTTGCATTGCAATCTTCGACTCATAATCTTACTACTATATTATTTTAGTTGTAGGTTTGAAAAGCCCCAAACCTCCCAAGGGCTTCTCAAACCTACAACCTTTTCCAAACCTCCCTTTTTAAATTAAAATCCCCTCCCCTCCCAATGTTCATGAAAAACATTTTTTACAGCCAATACAAAAACCTTTGGATGCATGGACTTATAATTTTTTTTCGATCCTATAAGTTCACAAATTTATTGACTCAAATTTGAAGGTATTTTACATTCAAGCTCATAATTTAATTGTCAAAAACCTTGTACCAAATAATTCAACATTCTAAAAATTCCACTAGGGGACAAAGGGCAGGCCACTGAAGGAAGGTGGAGGAGGAGGAGGGGCCAAAGATGGAGATGGAGGAGAAGGAGAAGGAGAAGGAGAAGGAGAAGGAGAAGGAGGAGCTGAAGAAGTAGACCACCACTGGAGGAGGATCAAGGAGAAGGAGCCGGAGAGATGAAGATGGAGAGCGAGGAGGAGGAAGAGCTAAGTTGCTAGGATGTTGGGCCTACTGGGCTGTTGGAGGAGGATCGAGGAGGAGCTGAAGATGAAGATGTAGAGCAAGGACGCCATCGGACAACAGGTCTCTAGAGGAGGATCAAGGGGGAGGAATCAAAGATGAAGATGGAGGGTGAAGAGGCCACTGACTACTGGGCTATTGGAGGTAGGATATCAACATATTGATGGAGGAGAAGAAGGAGGAGCCGAAGATGGATTTGGAGGGGGAGGAGAAGGAGAAGGAGGAGAGGGAGAAGAAGGAGTTGAAGAAGAAGCAGGCCCGCTGGCCACACTGGAGGAGGAGCCAAAGATAAAGATGGAGGGCAATGAAGATGAGGAAGAGTAGAGGAGAGAAGATGAAGATGAAGACGTAGGCAATAGATAATGGAGGTGGAAAATTAGGACTGGGAGAGTCAAATGAGTTGGAGCCTAGAAGGTGAAAAATACCAAGAACTCAAGGAGATAGGAATGAAAAACTTATTTGAAAAAATTGCAATTCATTTTACATTAAACCTCGATTTTTCGTGAACACTATTCTCTCCACTTTCTCTCGTGTGTTCTCTCTCATTTTCTCTTCCCCCTCCCCTTTTTAATAAAAAGATGGAGTGCAATGAAGATGAGGGGAGTAGAGGAGAGAAGGTCCCCCCCCCTTTTTTATTTAAACCCCCCCCCCCTTTCTCTCTCTCATTGTAAGGCATATACTCTCTCTCTCTCTCTCTCTCTCTCTCTCTCTCTCTCTCTCTCTCTCTCTCTCTCAAATTAAAACCTCCTCCCCTTTCTCGCGTAGAATCTCTCTTTCTTTTCCCCTTCCCCTTTCTAATTAAATTCCTTCCCTCTCTCCCCCCCCCTCTCTCTCATGTGTAGGGCCTAGGTTCTCTCTCTCTCTCTCTCTCTCTCTCTCTCTCTCTCTCTCTCTCTCTCTCAATTAGATGAAACTTTTTCATTTAATTAAATGTGTTTTAGACATAGTTTTCCATACACTTTGAGAGGAAGATAGTAGAAGAAAGAGAATGATTAAAAAAAAACAAGTAGAGAAAAAGACAAAGAGATTGAGAGAAAGAGAAAAGAGAATAGTCTTTTTTTAACTAAACTTTTTTTTATATAATTTTGACTTAGAGAGAGAGACAAAGGAAATATATAATTTGAAAGAGAGAGAAAATAGGAGGGAGAGAAAAGGAAAGAGATGAGAGAGAAATAGAGAGAGAAAAGAGAAAGAGAGAAAAAGAGAAATAAGGGGAGAGAGAGAGAGAGAGAGAGAGAGAGAGAGAGAGAGAGAGAGAGAGAGAGACACACACAAAGATACAAAGAGAGCAAAAAAAATGGGAGAGAGCGGGGAAACAGAGAAAGAGAATTATAAAGAGAGAATATAAAATTTAAGAGAAAGAGAGAGGAAAACAAAAAAGAAAAAGAGAAGAAAAGGGGGAGAGAGACAAATAAGAAAAACAGGGAGAGAAGAAAAGGAGAGATAAAATGAGAGAATTTAAACACGGAGAGAGAGAGGAAGAGAATTATAGAGAGAGAATATATAAAATTTAAAAGAAAGAAAAACAAATTAAAGAGAGTGAAGAGAGAGAAGAATAGAAAAATGGAAAAAGAGGAGAGAGAGAGAGAGAGTAGCAAAAAAAGCAAGAGAAAAAGAGGAAGAGGGTTCGAGGAAAAGAGAAAAGAGAAAAGTCTCTTTAATTTAAATATTTTTTTAGAGAGAAAAAGAGAGAATATAAAATTTAAAGAGAGAACCTAGAGAGAAGAAAAAAAATAAAATTAGTAGAAAGAGGAGTAAAAGAAAAGAGGGTAGAGAGAGAGAGAGAGAGAGATAAAATAAATATGAAGAGAGAATTAAATATAGAAAAAAGATAAAATTTACATACTTTAAGAAAGACTAAGGGGAGAAAAGAAAGTGAAGGAAGAAGAAGAGAGAGGGGGGAAATATGGAGAGAGAATTATAGAAAGAAAACATAAAATTTAAAAAGAGAGAAGGAAGAGAGAGAGAGAAGAAGAGAGAATATAAGTGGAGAGAGATATAATGATAGAGAGAAAAAAGATAAAATTTGAGAGAGAGAGAGAGAGAGAGAAAATAAAAATGTTAAAGAGAATGAAAGAGAAGAAAAAAAAAGAAAGAGAGAGAGAGAGAGAACCAAGAGAGGAGAAAAAATAAACTAAGATCAAGTATAGAGAGAGAGAATTAGATATAGGGAATTGAGGGGGGGAAGAGAATACATAGAAAGAGAGAAAGAGAGGGTGTGAAAAAAAAAATTTAAAAACAGAGAGGGAAAAGAGGAGAGAGAAATATGAGAAATGTATTGTACAAAACGGCCTAATGTTCTGTGCATGAAAACAGTGTGTGTGCAGAATGCTAATTGAAGGTTATAGAAAGAATAGTAGAACTATTTGGGAATCTTAAGCTGTTGTAAGTAAAGTTTTGAACACACGTCATGTCCCTTTCTTTCGACTCTCCAAAGCCAGATTTTCCTACTTTTGAGGAGCTTTTCCCCCAACTCACCTGGTTACTAATAGTGTACTCTTACCTTGTATTTTCTGTAAACCTTCATAACAATTTCATTTGACGCGCTCTTCTTAAACTACTGGAGCCCATGGTGATTGCAAGATTAAGAACTATTGACCCCAAAAACTCCTTGATTTTTTACAGCAAATATTACACCCACTCTATAATGGCGAACCTTGCAAGGTTTGGTCATATTAAGTTTCTGTTCCCCGAATAAAGGAGAAACTTGCACATCAACTCTCTCACCCTCTCTCAGATACCTAGCTATGGCTTCTTCAACCTGCTCCGCGAATACAGCTTTATGTCAGGCCCAAGCTTGTGATCTTGATGATCAGATTCGCTTGCCTTTCAATTGGCTGAAGCCATTGCAAAGACAGTGATCAGCAGAAAAAGAGTAAATAAGTTAGGTAATTAAAGACATGTTTTTACCAAAAGCAACCAACAAAACCAACTCATATCAATCGAGAAGCTTATAAGATTTAGAGAGATTGAAATGATGCTTACCAGGAGGATCCCACAATATAGTGGTCTCAGCTATCATGGAGGTTACCACATATGGGTCCATGTTGGATGCTGGTCGCCTATCCTCAAAGTAACCTGTTGGTTGATACATAAAGACTTTAAGAGCCAGCAACATAGCAAATGTCAAATACTGCAATTATACATTTGTTTTTTCTTTCAAACCAACCTTTGCCCTCCTTTTCTGTGTCCCGACCGACACGAACTGATGCTCCACGGTTGGCCACTCCCTGTAATAAAACGTTTATAACTTGGCAACGACAAATGATATGATAAAGTAAGATGAATTTCGCAGCATGGATAGTGCTTGCTAGGCAACACAGTCCAGTTCAGACCATACATGCAAAAAACATTTACCCATGAGAAGGTGTTGATGTTGGCTGTCTCATGCTTCCCAGTCAGCCGCCTTTCATTGCCTTCTCCATAAGCAGCAATGTGCTCCCTATGTCTCAGTCTGAGTTTCTCGATTGCCTTCTTGATGACCTCATACCCATTCTCCGCCCTCATACTCTTGGTGCTGCACGACGTTGAGGTTTAGATTGATTTCAACAATACAACTGTATATTTCATCCAGATTGCTATTACAAACATATCACCTGTAATTTGTGTGGCACCCAGCTCCATTCCAGTCACCCTGCACTTGCAAAAAGCTAACTCTTAAAACTAATAGCACAGAAGGACAACAAGGAAAAGAGTTTCATAACAGTAATTGGGGCAAGCAAATCAAACCAACAGTTTCACCTGTATTGGCTTGGGATCAAAACTCAGGACAACACCCGCCAGCTCAGTTATCCTCTGCAAGTGTCAGCAACGGGTGAATTTTTACTACGCATTGACACTTATTACAAAATCTTGTAATCCTCAGATACATCATCAGAGAGCCCTAGTGTATATTCTGGACAAACCTCGAGAATGTATCTGGCACACCACAGCTGGTCTGCTGCA
Source organism: Lygodium microphyllum (assembly GCF_053477565.2). Classification (NCBI taxonomy): domain Eukaryota; kingdom Viridiplantae; phylum Streptophyta; class Polypodiopsida; order Schizaeales; family Lygodiaceae; genus Lygodium; species Lygodium microphyllum. Next base: position 132,168,561 of record NC_141135.1, read on the forward strand.
AAGAGGCCTACGCAAGGGCCTACTTGGAATTCCCACTGCAGATAGACACCCATAAATTCCAATGCCAAGGCACCACATTTATCACCATTACTTAAGACGTTGTTGCAATTATAACAAATTCCAATATACTGCTGTGTGCTGTGCATTGGTCAGTCGGTGTACCTGGCCAGGCATGACCTCTCCATTAACCCCACTTATATTAATGCCCGCATGTATGCAAGCTTTGTAATGGGCATTCACGATGTCACGCCCATACGCTTTATCAACACCAGTTCCACAGTAGTAGGGTCCCTACCAGAAACAGCGATCCCAAAAAAAATAAGACAATGTCCCAAGGAAAGGGTGAGAGCTTTGACACCAAATCTCTACCTGTGGACCAGGGTAGCCCCCAAGTGGCCACCCTAGGGGCCAATTGACATCTTTCTGCAAAAGGGTGTATTCTTGTTCTAGCCCATACCTGCATCCATTGACAGGAACCTTCATTCAAAATCTGAATCACAGCAGTTCAATTATATTTACGAAAGAAATACAAATACCATGGAACCTCCTCGATAACTTTCTCATTGGAGAAAATTTCAGCTGCTCGGGCTCTCTTGTTGGTTGGGATAGGCTGACCGGCAGGTGTATAAGAATCACAGATGACCTGCCTTGCACACAAGAATGTCGTGAGATTGGGCTCAAGACAAAGAGTCGTTAGGAAAGTCATGCATGCAAGAATGAACTTTCGTATGCAGCTAGTGTCCGTGAACAAGATGTGCAATCCTATGATACTGTAAAAATGGTGAGGGTTCCAGGGCACAGCTTACCAAAATATTATCTCCTTTTCTAAAAGGATCCTTGAAAATAGCTTGCGGACTGACAATCACAACAATGCATCACGTCAGCAGGGATAAGTTGTAATAACCTTCACGTTTTTTTAATTAAACACTTGGTGGACTAGTTACTTATGATAGCATAGTCCAAATGTTTTACAGGTCAAACGCCTCGTCGACTAGTCGCGTATAATACCCATGTAGCACATATTCAGGCTAACTTAAGATCAGCGAGTTCAAAGACAAACAAGTTTCACAATGTCCTATCCTAATGGTAAGCATAACTGGTGAACAGTGGCAGTCAGTAAGATAATGTTGAATCAAATCCAAAAAGAGAAATGCATACTGTAAGATCACTTCACTATCTTCTCCTGGGGCTTGCCCCGTGCTTGAGCCATCATAATTCCATTTTGGAAGCTGCTTGGCATCATGAACCAGCCTTGGAATGGTCTGTAACAACGATGAATGGCATTTTAAACAGTTGTAAAGGGTGCGGTCAGTTGTGATAACAGCACTTACTGACGGGAGACCATTAGCGTTAATTTCAAATCCATCTGCGTGGCATTTTCCATGCAAAAAGAATCTAAGCTGATCACAAAATTACAGATACTGACGACAATTCAAGAAACTTTACGGAAGCAGCAAATGCATTCGTGAATATATGCACCCATACTCTCTTAATTGTCACGTATAATTAGTTAGAAGAGTGAATGGTTCAAAGGTGGATAAACTAAAGAAAAAGAGAAGAACGATGTCCTTACCCTGGCTTTGCTGCGCACATCCATACCAGATCCTCCAATCCTAAATCGATATCCAACAAAAAGGAGTCAGGTGCTCGAAAAACAACGGCAGCAGCTAAATGTGGTATTAGCCAGTAATTGTTTGTCACCTACATTGCTCAATCAAAATGTAGGCGGGAAACTGATGATACGAGAAAAACGAGACAAAGTATGCACACGAAAGATTGATAAGAGAGAGAACCGAATAAGATCGAGCAAAGCCATGAAGATGAGAGTGGCAAACACCAAAAAGGTTACGCTACGAATTGCCATCTGCATTGCGCTAATAAGCGATCGAACTCGAACAGAAAGGCTGACAAAGACATCGAGAATTAAAGAAAGCTAAATAGGATTGAGCAGGAGAAAATGACAAGGAGTAGAGCTTTTGATAATTGAAGGTGTAACCCCTACGGAGTATCCGTTTGTTTTGTGTTGATAAGCAGTGAAACGTGCGAATGCGGATGCTCAGGGAAAGCGTCAACAAGACGGCATGCAAGGGATTGAAAGAAAGAAAGAAGGACAATGCGACAATGGAGCGAAAGTCTGCGAGAGAAGAAGAGAGAGAGAGAGAGAGAGAGAGAGAGAGAGAGGGGGGGAAAGAAAAGCCAGATATATTCGTCGATGAAGAGAGCACGCGCGGATGGAAGAACCAAACAAATACAGGAAGAATTAGAATGCGGGTTCGGAACGAAGGTATGAGAGAGAGAGAGAGTCACCGTATATATTCGGCAATGAGGATTAAAGCATGCAAGGGATTGGACGAACGGAAACGAAGCAAGCACAGGAAGAATGAAAGAATGGACCAAAGAAATGGAAGAGGAAGCACAGAGAGAGAGAGAGAGAGAGAGAGAGAGTCACCATATGTATTCGGCGATGACCTTCTCTGCGAGCTGGAGGTTCAGGAGCTCCTGGAGGACCATGGCGATGGTGGTGGTGGTGGTGGTGACGAAACACAGAGAGAGAGAGAGAGAGAGAGAGAGAGAGAGAGAATATGACCCTCCTCCCTTAACCTGAATGACGTAAACGCTCGCCCACCCACACAGAAAATAAAGACCCTCATCCTGTTTGGCTTAAATAAGTGGGTTGCATTTTCTTTGGCTAAGGTTTACCGGCCCACCGGCTAGCAGCCACCACTGCTTGCCAACCACGTTGACACTGCCCACCGGGCTTACCGGCTGTCTCCGGTTCGCCGCGCACCACATGACCCTTTGAATCTTGAAACGGGCGCGGAATCCTTTGGGCTTGTTCCGTTTTGTCCCCCGTGGCCCTGCCCGTGTTTTCTTTCTCCTTTTTTAAAACCATTGGGAAGAGAGCCGTAGCATCGATAGACCATATCCCTGAAATCTGTTACATGGTACCACCTAGAAAATTGTGGGTTGAGTCCATGATTTCAAACCCTACACCTTCCATCCCCTCGGGCATACTAAAATACCTATTCGCTCTCTCTCACTTGATTGTATCTATTTGCAAGAGGTAAAAGCCAAATGTCTCACACAGGAAATCAACCTTAGGAGTATTTCCATGAATATAATTTGCATACTAGGCGCTCCGCGCCTAGACTCGCCTCGGCGCGAAGCGCTAGGGCAGGCGTGATTTTCGCGGGAGGGGGCGGGTGCTGGATGCATTGCACCCACCCCCGCGTTCTCTTTTTTTCCTTGTGGGGGAGGTGGGGGGCTGCCACGTGGCACCCGCCCCCCACCTCTTGTTAACTAATAGTATAGATGGTTTATCTTAAAGGCAAGAGTAGGGCATAGCGATTCTCAATTACCCAAGGCTAGTAAACATGATTTTCTAGGTTTGGAAAGACTCAAACAACCATTGGATTGTTGTTATATTAAAAGAAGGAGAAGAATTAGTTATTGTTCTATATGTTAACTATCCATTTCCTCTTACGCATCAAAGTTGGGATTCCTTACAAGTATTTTAAGTGTCCTATTATCCTGATTGGGGACTTTAACATGATAGAAGACATCCCATATAGATATTTAAACAATGGTCAAGTACTTGCAAGAAAGGAAAATAACTTATGATATAGTATTAAAGCTGCCCATAGCTTGGTGAAAACGATCTTTGAAAACTTTTATACCCTATCCAACAAACAAAAGGAAGAGTCCCTCACAAATGGAGATAGAGTGTATGTTTCATCTAGCATCTTAATCTTTATGTGAGCATTGCATTCAAAGTATTTGAAGACACCGTAATATCTATTCATTATCCAATTCAATTGTCACTCTCCAACAACCTAATATTATTAAGGCATGATGGTTTCATAATGACCAATGATTGTTTAAACTAGAATGTGTACAAAAGAGTGTGAAAGAAATCTTATATATGGCTTTCTCCATGATGTCCTTCCCTATCGGATAATGCTATAAATAGACCAAGACCTTCTCAAAGAAGCCAAAACCAAAAGCATCAATTGTTGAGAGCCCAAAAATATTCACAAAGCTTGAAAATTGGAGCAAATTATAAATGCAAATTAACTTCATCATAGATGATGAAATTCTAATAATCAAATTTGAACTGAAAAAAGAAAAAGAAGTAGAAGTTAGACAAGTTCTCCTAACCTACTATAGTATGTTAGATAGGTAGGATTGATAAGGCCTCAAAGGGGATCTTAATCTAATCAAGAAAAAGAAAGAGAGAGGATTACTACCCCTGCTTGCCTTTAACTCATCCACATCATACTCTCATGAAACAACTAGGGCCATGGCTAAAATTTCAAGATCTAGACCAAAAGTTGTCCCCACCTTCATACAAGCCTTGTAGAACAAGAACTCTCCCCATTGGAACTCTGGACTGTCAAAGCCTTTTGAAGAAGTATCATCTTGAAGTTTGAGGCTTAATGCATGAAGAGAACCATTAGGCTTCTATTAAGAGTGCATAAGATCTATTATGGGCTCTACAACATGAATGATCTTGTAGTAGATGACCAAGCCTCCTCCCTATTTCTAATGCAAATATAACAAAATTCTCTTGCATACCAACATGAATCTCGGATTGAAATGCCAGCCATTATGGTGCTTATTCTATTCCTATAAGGCAAGGAACCAAGCTCCAAGGGTTTGGAGAAGGGATAGATCCATGGAAGAGAAATGAGAGGCCAAAAGCATCCATGGGAGTTGAAAGGAAGCTTAGAGAAGAAGGGGAAAACCCTTTTTCTTGAAAAATAGTGATGTCTTCACCAAAGTTTGGTAACCTTATTTTATCTAGGAAACACTAAACTTGGTTGGAAAGTTGATCATCACCACCTACTTAAATGATAGGGAGACTGCTATTTTTGCCAAGATCTTGTCCATCTCCTTCTAGAATAGTTGTTGTTTGTTGTAGAGGTCCTATTTAGTCATAGTTGTTGTGTGACCAAGTCCTGTGACTAAGAATTTAACTATAGTCCTACGTCCTAGTTTGTGAAACTAAATCCATGGATTGAAAATGAAACTTGAGGGCGGCTCCTATAAGGAGTCATCTATATAACATGTGTTCAAAGGGTATTAAGAAATACCCTTTGTTTGCATGTTATAAGGCCATAAAATGACCCCTTTTACTTCACTAGACTTATGATTTTTTTAATATATTAATTTTGAAACCCCTTCTATAAATATAATCTCATAAATTTTACTAGAAAATAGTGTTTCTTACATGTTTTATAAGGTGCACACCTCGGAAAATGACATTAGACATGATTTAACCTACTGCTCTGATACCAATGTAAAGAAGGACTCTTCTAACTAAATTAATCTAACATCTAATTCTAGAAAACACGGAAATGGAATAAGAAAATGTTGAACTTGCATTAATCTATAGCACCATGAAGCCGTGGTTGGTGAAAGGAAGTATAAAGAAGAAACTAATACGATTGTTGGACTTAGTTCTTGGTAATTTGGTAAATGAGTAAAAAGATCTTTATAATGGCCCAAGTGTCCTTTTATAAAACTCTCTAAATCCACTAAGTCACTCCTCCCTTCTCCAATAGTTATCTTCTCCCAAGTTTAAGGATGGACTCCTCGTACCATTTTCCATTAGCATTTTTCCTTCATTACACATGCATACAAGAAAACGAACCATTGTATAAGGCAAAGCAAATCCCCAACAATATGCTCAATTTTCGTGGCTCAATTTGATATTAATGTTTGGTTGTCCTGATGGCCTCTAGTAGCTTTCTCACAAAAATAGGGTTCATAACAAGTGAGTAGTAGGGTATGGGTTGAAATGGACTTTTAGTTTGAAGTAACATAATATATTTGAATGATCCAAGAGAAATACTTTTTTGAGGCCTTGAGGATGTTGATTTCAAACTATCATGAGAGATTGATTAGAGAGTACAACTATATTCCTCTCCGACTGCTCGAGTACCTCGGGTAAGTTACTCATGAATATATGTGTGCATCACGTGAGTTCATAATAAGGTATTTTTAAAATACCATTTTTATGCATTTTTTACATATAGAAGGGTGTAATATAAAGGGGTTATTTATATTTTGAATAGAAAAGGGTTATGTTTTATTCAATAAAAATTCACAGATAAGGATATTTATAAATAGGCCTTGAATGCACGTGATGTAGAGTATATACATATAGTGACTTCCTCGAGTCGAAGTACTCATAGTTGTAGGGATTTGGGATGACTTGAAGTGTGTGAGATCTTGCCTAGAGAGGGAAGTTTATATAAAAGAGGTAGGGAAGAATAACATGATATGCTTTGTCTACTATTGAATGGTTTTCCTTCTAAACAAGGAAAAGCCAATTTCATTTTTCCTTTATTAGTTGTTCACCCTCCAAATGCTAGTGGTCTTTTACTCTTCTCTTATTTTTTGAAAAGCAATTAGAGATTTTTCTTTTCTCACTATTCTATCATTGTTCCATGCAATATTTATTATATGAAAATTGTGTTCTCATCAATTCCTTGTGGAGTTAGTTTAATGCAGTCTTGGTATCAATTAATGTATCATAAAATCACAAAGTGAGTGCTTTCTTGAGACAAACATACCTACACAAATGTTTTCACTTGGTTTTGATGTTAAATATATCATTTTATCTTTTGCATTTTCTTGTGCTTAAGTCTATTGATTAAATTCTCATTTTTTTGCTATTGTTTAACAACATGTAAATGTGAAAATGGGTTAATAATTCAACTTTCTTCAATGGAAAAATTTGTTTGACACTGGTTATGTCACATGTTATACCTTCATTTAATTCTTTCAAATTTTGCATTTTTTAATTAGCAAAGAGTCACATAATGGGGATATTACAATGAGGCTTTTGATCCATATTTTCTTTGGGTTAACAATTGAACTGCAAACCAAATAGAAATCTAAAATACAACTCCAAACTCTTTTGATTGAGCTTTCATCATTTTTCATGGTTTTGTTAGCATCATTAGCAAATTGATTAACCACCATTTCTTTGTCATAATCACCAAGATAAGTACCTCTAAGATTTTGAGAATCAATATCAAAATCATACCTACCATCCTAGAGAACCTATAACTATGGCAAATAACAAGGGAGTAAGGGGACAACTTTATCTAATGGATTTCCATATGAAGGGGCTGTAGAGGGGGGGGATGAGAATGCCATTAACATAGACTCTTGATGAAGCATCACTAAGTCATAACAAATTCAATAAACCTTTTGCCAAATCCCAAGTCATGTGAGATTAGAAAAAAGTAAAGTTGCATTCCAATCTATCGTAAGATTTATCAAAATCAAATTTAAAGAAAACATAGTCATGCTTAGTGTCTTATGCATGTTCCATTTCCTCCCATAAAGCAATGATAGAGTCAATAATGTATCTTCCTTTGATGAATCTTTTTTTCTCTCTCCTAATCTGATTTTCCAAATGTCCTATTGATTCTTTTGCAATGGCCTTAGCAAATACTTTGTAAGTTGAAGTGAGGTCAGCCTCCAATTGCTAAGAGTTGTGATTTGTCATTCCTCTTGTGGATAAGTTTTATCACTCCTCTATTGGTGCCATAAGGGAGAGCTCCATTCCAAATAGTCATTGCAGATGAGGATCTATTTGAACTCATGCTAGAACTCATTGGGAGCCCATCTAGTCCTAGGCTTTTCCTTCTCTTGTAACTCATTACTTTCATAAAGCTCAATTGTCATTCTAACAAGAGTATTTTACCATCAAGGAGTTCTATACTCATCCTTGAAGGATTATTGGTGGATAATCTTCTCCATTAAGCATTATGCATATTTATTTCTTCATACTCAAGCGAGATTGTTGCTCAAGGATTTACCATTTCCCCTTTACTTTGAAGCTATCCTATTCATCTATCCTCTTTGGACAACATGGGTTCTTCAAGCATGCTTCAATGGAGGTGTAATCTTGAAAGGAAGTTATTTATCTGACCTTGAGAAGATTCCTATAGTAGATAACTATAAGCATTGTCAAGATTCTTGACAAGGACAATCATGGAGTGGATTTTTTTCGACCATTAGTGCCCTGCTTTGGGGCTTTTACCTATTGGAGTTAAATCTTTACAATCTAAGCATTGGGGATAAGGACTATTGAAATTTGAGTCTACATCAATGTGGAATACCTATTTCTTGGGATTCCATTTAATTCAACACTTCAAGTCATTGATCAACAATGGTAGAGGTACTTCTCAAATTCTTGCTTCCTTATTCTTATCCTCTTGTTGAGCCACGATCCTCTTGCTATAGGAGGTACAATAATGTAAATCATTGAATGTGTAATATCCTCCCCTCACCTTGCATGAACATGGGCTTTGAGGTGAGGTGGGGATTAACTAAGGATAGAACTTTAGTTTTAGACATTTATAAAAGCAATAGAAACTTACTTTTTTGATGTCATCACCATCCCATCGCCATTAGCCACCATTAGTAGCCATACTTGTTGCCATGTAGGCCAGATGATGGAACCAATACCACATCTCAAATCCTCTTCCCCTACCATAGACTACAAATCCCCGTACCATGTAGCCTCAAATATGAATGGCTTGACATATACAAGAAGATCCTTGATGGTAACGAGTAGGAGATGACAAAGAGGAGGAGGATGGGTATATCCCCCCTGCTTCCCCAAGGCTATATAAAACCTTATTATCATAAGGTTAGGAGACACACATTATGATAGTGTAGAGGTGTTGCTAGAGAGAGAGAGAGAGAGAGACAGAGATAGAGAGAGAGAGAGAGAGAGAGAGAGAGAGAGAGAGAGAGAGAGAGAGAGAGAGAGAGAGAGAGAGAGAGAGAGAGAGAGAGAGAGGAGGAGGAGGAGGAAGAGAAATAAGATAAATTAGAAGATAAAGAAGAAGAAGAAGAGAGAGAGAGAGAGAGAGAGAGAGAGAGAGAGAGAGAGAGAGAGAGAGAGAGAGAGAGAGAGAGAGAGAGAGAGAGAGAGAGAGGAAGAGAAAGAAGATAAAGAAGAAGAAGAAGAGAGAGAGAGAGAGAGAGAGAGAGAGAGAGAGAGAGAGAGGAAGATAAAGAAGATAAAGAAGAAGAGAGAGAGATAGGAATAGAGAGAGAGAGAGAGAGAGAGAGAGAGAGAGAGAGAGAGAGAGAGAGAGAGAGAGAGAGAGAGAGAGAGAGAGAGAGAGAGAGAGAGAGGAATAGAGTAAGAGAAAGGGGGTGGAAAATAGAAGCATATGAGAGAGGAAGTAGGAGTGGAGAGCTACTAGATGAAGTTTGTAAGACCAACTTAATACATAAAGCTTAAGGTGTATTAAGAAGTTGAAGAATTGGAAGCATGAAGGTACACATGGAAGCATTGGAGAGAGATTAAGTTCAAGGATGTCTCCATGATGACACTTCAAGTCTACTATTCCATTAAAGAAAATCCTAGCAAATCCACAGAGTGCAAGGCACCCATAGGTGCTTCACTGGTTCTTGTTCTTACTCTTGGTTTCTACTTCTTTCTAGTTGGACACAATGGGTTTGGAATTATTAAGATGAGATAGAAATATTAGTTTACACTCATCAACATATAATTTAAAAACTCTTGCATAGAAATCATGGAATAACTACTCATTTAAAGTAAAGGTTTTCATGGGGTTAGAATAAAGAGATTTATGCATGAGAAAGTGTTAAATCATTTAGGAAAAAATCTTATGATGTAAAGAAAGGGCTAGAGATATGTTATAACATGTGATGTAATTACTAAGGAGAATGGCATGTATCACTTTGTGATTGCACTCCAAGGAAGAATAAGTTGTTGCATATTGCATCTTCTTTTGTGAAGTATCCAAAGGACATTGTTTTGGCTTGTTGAATTTGTCTTTTAAATAAAAGGCTGTTTGTTTTAGGAAAGAGATGGTCTCCCTAGCCAAGATAAGTTAGTTGGCTCTTATGGGATATTCAAATTATTCCTTGGTTGATGTTATGGAAAATGAACATTTTCCTAGCAGATAATGATAGGTTGGTTGCCTTGGTTGTGTATTCTAGAAAGGTAAAATAAAAGGATTGCACTAGACCTCCCTCAAGGGTAGTTGTGGAACCCTATACCAAGGGTTTTGGTTTTACTACTTTGAAAATCTTAGATTGCCCCCAATGGCAAGAGGTAGCTTCATAGGAAGGACATTAGGTAGAAGGTGGTAAGGATGCCAGGGGAGATCTTGCTAGTAAATTTCTTATGCATCTAGGAGGTGCCTAACGTGACTCAAGATGGACTTCATGAAAGCCTTGATACTAGTTAAGGGTGGAGTCTTGGTGGGATTGAATTTTTAGGTTATTTCTTCTATATGGGTAGGAGGAGAAATTATAGTACTCTTATATGGGAGGGAGAAGAAATTGTAATAAGAAGACAAATAAATGAATTGTTTAGAAACTACTTAATAAAGGACTATCTTATCTTGTTTGAGTGTTGTGATATAAATTACGTAAACAAACCCAATGACCAAAAATGTTAATTAAGGAAAATGCTTTTATGTATTGAAACATAACCTTAGTAGGTAATTAGGTGACTCAATTTGATCCAAAGAGGGAAGTTGGAGGGTAGGATTCCTAATGGGTCCATCCTTATGTAGGTCGGTCTCGATTAGTTGAGATCTTCTTCAAAATGCAATGGATAGAAGTTATGCATTGCCACAAGTAGGAGATTAAATAGAACCCAAACTTGTATCATTTTATGGGATTGAAATGAAACTACGTTCTATGGACAACAGAAAGATTGACATGCTGCACTCTCCTTCGTTTCTCATTCTCTTTGAACCAACTATGTCATAGGTCTTGGATGATCTAGTGCAAAAATAATGCTCAAAGATCGATGCTAGATGAACCAATAGGTAACCTTAGTCTATTATAAGATCCTAGGTTCATGTCGATCCTTGTGGGTCATGGATGAAAACTTCCATTGTTGTGAAGTGGACTCAAGCAAACCTAGTGAGAAATCCCATGTTATTTTAAGGAGTAATGGGCAGTGTCACTTCAAATCGTGTCACTAAGCAACTAGGCACATTACATTTGGTATTAGAGGAAAATATTATAAGCGAAGGAGTAAATAACTTTGCATATTTTTGCCTAGCTATCTGTTTTATGAATTCAAGAAATAATGAGCTAAAGATACCCTAAAGGGATGTTTTGAATACTATGATCTTCGTTTTCAACATGTACTTTTGCAACCATGAACATTCATTTCCAATAAAAAAAATTCATCTTGAAGTAAATCAAGCCACCCAAGCTTACGAGAAAAGGATCCAATGTTGAGACTGATGCTAAAACCTAGATCAAAACCCTTGAATATTATTTTGATGTGGTAAGAATAAGTGCAGCTAACAAGGCTATGATAACCAAGTTGAAGCTAATAGCTGAGGCACACTTATGGAGGAAGCAACGATGTTGAGACAATGCTACCATCAAAACCCTTGTAAGCGAGAAGATATCAAGAAGGCCATATGATAGAGATACTTACCGTCTTCCTATTATACCATCAAGGTGGACAAGTTCTTTTCCTTGCACCAACTAGGATTAATCTTGCAGGCCTATTATTCTCAATTCATAATACTTCAAAAATATGCACCACCAATGGATATTGCTCAATAGGTGGCCAAATTCTACCATGGATTGAATCAACCGTTGGACATCCGGCCGGACATCTGGCCGTCTAAAGTCTCTAAGGCCAACTGACTTGCAAGATACTCTCATATGAGCCAAATCTTTGATCAAGCCTAATGGAGATCAACTTCTTGAAGGTCGAGCCTAACAGACACTCATCTAGATCCCCTAAGGATAACTAACTTAAAAGATACTCTCATATGAGCCAAAGCTTTGATTGGGCCTAATGGAGATCAACTTCTTGAAGGTAACTACTTCCTAGCAAATATCAAAGAAGACTATGACGACTTAAAGGACCAAGAAAAGAAGTGTCGTGAGTGTAGTGAGATAGAGTACATCCAAAAGAGATGCCTTAATTTGCTGATGCTTCATTTGCAATGAGCTAGGATATTGGCGTGCAAATCGGATGCTGCATGTGCATGTAATGAACACTGGAAGGTTCCCAAGAACAAATTACTCTACTAAAAATCATAAAGTAAGAAGAAGATTTTGCATGACATGAAGCAAAAAGACAAATTGGGTACAATCTCCCCCCATGCCTTGTGTGAGCGCTCCACAAGGCATGTATTTATAAATTTATTAATCTCCAAGCTCAAAAATAGCCCAATTTACAATTAGCATGATTTGGCTTTTGTGTTTACTTTTGTCCTAAATAAAGAATAAAGTGGTTGGGTGTCCAAAAAGTCAGGCTGTGTCCAAATACAATGTCCAATAATGAAATATTTCAATCGAGCACCTATGCGCATACAAAATAATAAATATTTATCAAGCGCTTTAATAAATAAGTGCCCCTAAATAAATATTAGTGCCATGCCTTTAGTAATAAGGCACGCGCCCATAAAAAATGATAATTTCTTCTTAGTTATTTGAATACACGCCATCACTTGGTGCTTCCCAATGCCACCGCTGCTTGCTCTACACATCAGCTGAAGCATTCACAATTGTTAGAAAATAATAAAATTAAACCAACAAAAGTGAATACCTAGCAGTCTTCAGCTACAAAACAAATAAATAAGTTGGAACTCTGTCCTAATCTTAATTTAATATGAGTGCACTCTAAACTCATAAACGTCCATTAATTTAAATATGTATTTTGTGGAATCACCCATGTGCACATTAAATTAATCTGATGCCCAAAAAGGATAGGCACCCCCGTCAACTTCTCACACAAGGAATCCATCTTGTGTAGGAGCCCCAACAAATAAATATAGTTTTACAGAATCCATCATAAAACCTCACGGAATCCACCGTGGAATAAAAACCTCACAGAATCCACCACGGTCTCACGAAATCCGCCGTGGAATATGCCTCCTGGCATCAGATATATCCAAGTTGATTGCCCTGAGTTGGATAAAAAAGAGAAGGAACTAGTAACGAAGCGAGCTACATAAGTACATCATTTTGCTTCCCTCAAGAAATGGATGATGACAAAGATCTAGAGCCCACTGAAATCTTTGAGTATTTTTAGAGTCCTAGAAATCTTTTCATGCAATGTAATAAGCCCTATACATGCAATGATCCCCTACTATTGCAGTAATAGACTGTTGCAACGATAGTTGAGTTATAACACATTTTAATAAATTTATCTTTGATTTCATTGAGTTATCTTGAAGTTTGAGTGCTTATGTGCAATCAAAGTAGTGCAGCAAAAGAAAGTATGGTGGATCCTAGCCTACAAAGTCCTATGATACAATAATGACTTACTCTAGAAAGATAATAACCCTTCATTTTCTCTTGAGATGAGTACATCTCAGTTCCTCTAAGAGGGAGAGTATGTACTATCCTCCCCTCACCTTGCATGAACAAGGGATTGGGGGGATTAACTAAGGATAGAACTTTAGTTTTAAAAATGGAGCTTTCCTTTCTAACATTGTTGCTAGCTTATTGCCATCAGAGCCATCATTCGCTATACTGGCCACCATGTAAGTTGAATGGAATCAGCACCACATCTCAAATCCTCTTCCCTAATACTAGCCAGAAAGCCCTTGACCATGTATCCTTTGATACAAACGGTTCAAGGAGGGCAGGTATCCCTCCCCCCTTACTAAGGCTATATAAAGCCTTATCATCATAAAGTTAGAGGATACACTATGATAGTGTGGAGATGCTTCTATACATACATACATAAATAAATAAATAAATAAATATATATATATGTATAGAGAGAGAGAGAGAGAGAGAGAATAGAGTAAGAGAAATGGGATAGAAGATAGAAGTATATGAGAGAGGAAGTAGAAGCGGAGAGCTATTGCACGAAATTTGTGAGACCAACTATATGCATAAAGCTTGAGGTCTATCAAGAATTGTAGTGAAAGTGATGGTAAGAGAAAGAGAGAGAGACAATGAGACAATGAGATGGAGAATGAATCACACACTTGTTTACACAGTTACATTACAATAGCTAAGAGTGTGCATATATATACAAGAATGTTGTGGATATGGTAGATTCTCTTACTGAAGTATCCTCCATATGTTCTAGATATATCTTATCTAGTTCTCCTAATATCTAGATATTCTCTAAGTACACGCTCATATGAGTACATCCCATCATTCTAACATTCCTCCTCTCTAGAAAAGGACAACAATATCTTCTAATATTCTTCCTCCCTTCTCAAAAGAAAATGGGATTTTCTTTTACAATATAAATAATTTCTACCAATCATCTTGGCTACAAGAGAAGTAAGATTACAATGATGATTATAGCATGTCAAGACCTTTTCCTTGTTGTTGTAGAAGATATACATTAATATTTACTTGCAATGATTCAAGGAATGTAAGTTTATAATGAAGAACTTTAGACTTTGGTTGATGGATATATTGATAAAGAGTTGAGAGAGAGTTGATCACCATAGTTTGATTCATAATAGACTTGGTAAGAGATGGGCACTTGTCCTATAGATGGATGATGTATTGTAGTCGCAACTTGATAGTGGTGGTGGAATGAAACAACGGTGAGAAAAAAGAATGAGATAGCATGTTTGTAGATGGAGAGATGATCCCAATGTGACTAGATACCATAGTAAGAGAGAGATTGATAAGTTGCTTATGACTTGATATTTTTGAAGGTTGCTAGATGAACATGAAAGTGTAGAAAAGCAAGTGATTAATAAGTAATTTCAAGCATATTGTCTTTGAGAGGACTCCAAGACTTGAGCATAACCTCTTCAATAATAGCATACTTAGCGTTAGTGTGCTCTTTTATCAATAAAAAGTAGTTTATGCAAATATGCTTATGTGTTATTTTGTACTTTATCCATTCCTTTTCCCCCTTTAGAAGGCCAAGATAGTTGGTTTATTTGAGAAAGATACAATTTGTAGATGATGATTTGGGTAATGTAAGTGGTAGACCATTTCATAATGAGATTGAGAAAAAACTGTAAGAGAGAGTACTTGTGATTGTTGATGAGGTTGTTGCCATGATGATTGAGATTTGGATATGCAATTAGAGCAATATGATTGTAGGAGAAAAATAACTATATGGATGGTTGGATAGAAAGAAATGATGATTTGATGGATTGGGGTTGATACAAGATAAATAAGCATAGTGTGGATGGAATGTGATGGTAGGATAAGGTCATGTGTAGGAATTTAGAATTGCACATTAGAAGTAGTGATGTGATAATGAGGAACTCAAGGAGATAGGATTTTGATATGAACTTAGAAACATCGTGAGAATCTCAAATGTGTAGAAGGAAGCTAAGAGTATGTGTAATTGCATTTGATCCAAGAGATTATGGCACACTGTTGAAGTGGAGTGTGTGTGTGACCATAAGAAGACAAGGATATTGAGTACATAGAGAGAGTGGAAGATAAGGACCAAGCTATGGTCTTGAGATTGAAGTGGTGTTTAAATAGTGAGTAGATGTGGAGTGACAAATGTAAGAAAATGGGATAGTACTTAGAGATGTAAGGTAAGTGGAAGTGATGTACCTAATGAGGGAGTGACCTTAAAGGTTGGTAGAATATCCAATGATGAATTGATGAGGAATGGTAGGAGTATCCACATTTTCAATTGAGAGAATGATGAGGTTTTGCCATATTTTTGCCACTAAAGTACCATCAAAATGTCTCGAAGAACACATCCCAATATAGAGGCAATAGACAATGCCTTCTTAGGCCTCGAGATGTAGGGTACTCATAGGGTAGGAGGTGCATCCCCTTATTCAATTGTTGTTCCAATTGAGATTATGGTAGAGCCTTCTAATTCATGATTCAAGAGAGGAGACTAAAAAGGGTGACAAAATGAAAGCTATATAAACTATTGTAGATGGATGATATAAGCACATGATTGCCCCCATGGCTCAGCACAAGTGTGAGAGCTAAGTCTCTGCTATCATAACCATCCCATCTATTCTCTACCCATAACTAATTATAACCCACTAAGATTGCCCCAAAATTGTACCAAATTGATCAAGCACATACCTACCTTACCCAAATCCTAAGAGGAGAAAAGTCATCCTCTCTTGTATTTCTAAATCCTCTGAAATTCCTTTATTTCCAGCAAGCTTTGTGGCTAGGAATTACTCTTTGTTCATGCCCTAACGTAACCAATCCATCATACTCACATCATAACCAAATATTTCTATTTCGCCTCCATGATTTGTCTCCAATTTGATCTTTATTTCTACCCTTAATTAGAGTGAAGAGAGAATAATTTATATAGTATCTTGAGAGCTTTAGCGATGCAACTTGTCCCCACATGAGCTCAAAA
Organism: Lygodium microphyllum; assembly: GCF_053477565.2. Taxonomy (NCBI): domain Eukaryota; kingdom Viridiplantae; phylum Streptophyta; class Polypodiopsida; order Schizaeales; family Lygodiaceae; genus Lygodium; species Lygodium microphyllum. Next base: position 132,184,879 of record NC_141135.1, read on the forward strand.
ATATGTAGGAGCATCAATAGCCCCCACTTGGAGCTAGCAAGGCTTCTATGACCCTTCAAAGAACTACATCTATGGGATCATATTTTAAGGAGTTCAAATCAACGTCGCACCAAGAGAAGAGCAATGACAATCAACCAAGTTGTGGCCATCCTTCATCCTTTTTCCCTTTAGGTACCTTCCATATATTAGATTTAATCAGGAAAATAATGAAATTGAAAGAAAATAATAATTATAACAAGTAAAATCACTATCTATCCTTTAAAATTAGAATTATAGACTATCGAGAAATCTTTAAAATACATGAACAAAAACCCCAAGTAGGTGAAGTAATGTGGTTTAATTAAGATGTTAGATGTGCACTAATATTAGCTATCTCTTTCTACATAGTAGTTTCGAAAGGAAATTTAATGATACACTACATTAGTGGTTTCAAGAAATTTTATGACTAAGTTTCTCAACTAAGGTAAGATAATAAGTGTTTGGGAATGCAAGTTTGTTTTTTGAGATGAATATTAGGTACAACTTGAGACACTTAAAATCTTACATATGAAATAGGGGCTTAGAACTTACAAGGAAAACCACATGAACTTTAAAGTAAAATTGTAAACATATAAGTGGAGTTGATACTTGGTTGTTTTTGTAGTAGTGGATGTAAGCTAAAGGAAAGCATGTTTAGAAAAGGTTATCTTTCCAAAATAATTAACTTTGGGAGTCAAATGAAAAACTAGTTGGCTTGGACTTATTTGTCATCATGTATTGATGGGTAAATTCCATCTCAAATTCTTTATAAATATATGGGGAGTGGTGACCGTTATCCCCAAGCATACGGCTAGTTCCTCCACCAAAACTATTGTGATATCTTGATTATTAAGACTAGCACCACAAGCAAGAGATCTCTTTGTATACATGATTGGCTTCTTCAAAATAGTGATGATAGTGTGGCTCTAAGGATACTACCATGAGGTTTAGGAAGGGGTCAGTGTGCCTTGTAAGCCCTAGGAGATGTCTAGAAGATCCCTATACTATGTAGGGGATGTATGATGGATGCTCGATATTGGGTTGAATATTTTTTGTGACAAGTTTATTGGGCAAGGATATGCTTATGGGATGATGGCAAGAAAAATAAGATGTATTTCCCTACTATTTGTAATAAACACTATTTTTGAAGGACTATACTCCTAGTTTGAATGTTTGCATAGTGATAATTTATGCGAAGAAACCCAATTCCTAACAAGTTAATAGGGTAGCTAGTTATAAGTACTCAACCTAATTATATTATATAATTGTACAAGTAATGAATACCTTGGGTGCATGCATGGGAAGCAGGTGCACTGCTTCCTCAATGGGAGTGTCCTATGGATTGGTAGACCTAATTAGTTGGGTGCTTCTCAAATAGAATATATCCTAAGGTTAGATTCAGTATGGATTTTGAAGATCTACCTTCAATTAGGTTTTTCTATGTTGTTGGATCCATCCTAGCTCCTGGTTCCCTTTCATCAAACCTTAGGGAAAAACCCCCTATTACCTACATGGACATGGAGAATGAGGAAGGACCCCCCCCCCCCCCCCCCCCAACCTTTTTTTTACAAAAAAATCAATCCTTCTTTAAGGGTTAAGGAAGAAGCTCTTGCGGCAAGTGTAAGAGCTCAAGTTACTCATGAATATACGTGTGCATCACGTGGGTTCAAAATAAGGTATTTTAAAAATACAATTTTTATACATTTTTCACATATAGAAGGGTGTAGTATAGAGGGATTATTTACAGATTGAATAGAAAAGGGTTATGTTTTATTCAGGAAAAAACCACAGGTAAGGATATTTATAAATAGACCTTGAACACACGTGATGTAGAGGATATACATATAGTAACTTCCCAGAGTGTAAGAGGCGATGGAGCAAAGGCAAGGGAGATGTTTATGTCACACTTGGAGATGATGTTGGAGTGGTGGGAGAAGAGGTTGAGGGTTTTGATGTGGTTGAGGAGGGTGACAAAGGTGATGAGGTGGAAGATGCCGAAGGATGAATACTAAGTGGACCTAGTTAGAGGGGATGGAGCCCTAGATGGTGAAAGGGATACTAAAGCTAGAGAGGGACTAGGTGGGGATGTAATCGGAGGGGGGTAGGGGTGTGAAGCCCACTTGTATGTTGCCATAGAAGAGGTAGGCCACACCATCATCCTCTAGCATGAAGGTGGCCAATTTGGGGTTGTAGATGACCACCATCAAATTAAAGTTATCAAATTTTCCTCTTTCTCTTTATCATATTCCATTTCCTCTAAAATCCTCTTCATCTTCCTCTTATTCTTACACTTCCACTTCCTCTCCTCAAATTTAACCTTGAACCAAAAGAAAATCTATCACCACCCCCCTTATAGCATAAAGTGTAAAGTGCATTGTATGTTATTAGCAGCAAACCCCTTCTCCTTTTCTTGATATGCAATCTATTTTCTTGTTTAGATTTTCTTCTTTCAAAGTGTTATATTTTCACATTGTGCAACAATTCATGTAGCCTTCCTAGCTAGTATTCTACTTCAACAAAGTAGTCACTTATACTTTTAAGTATACCAATCAGCCAATGAAAATACCACCACATGTCTATATTACCTTGATATCTTTCTTAGTGGTTGAATATCTAGAGAAGGTGAAGTATTTTTGGTTTTAGGCGACTTCACTTATCCACGTAGCATGCCTAAAAAAACCTGAGTTTCCATTATCCCTTAACAATTCTTTTGTATAAAGATGCAATGTGTAATAGCTAATGATTTCTTGGAAAATGCAAGTTAGTTATGTTTATAGAAATATATCAAACATAATTCCAATTCTTCTTTACAACATTTTATCCTTATTCATTCACTCAACTATAGGTGTACACATATCTTGACCTTTGTCCCTATTTCAATCCTTTTTTAAGGTAAGCCCTTGAGATTTATTAGCTTATTTATAATGAAATGATCATAAAAGTCCTAGGAGTAGTGCAAGATCAAAATGGAATGATTTAGATCCCAACTCCAATGTTGCCCATGAATAACTCTTACATATATTTATGATTCATAATGCATGTTTTCCTTGCCCATAAATATCTTCAAAGGTAGTCCATTTTGCTTCATTATGAAGTAAGAAGAGCTTTATTGTATTTTTTTTGTATCCCTTTAGCTTAGGGAAAATTAGCTTAATTGGGGTTGGAATATAAAAGGCAAGAGTGTGCCATTGTAATGATCTTTTTAGCACATTTATAAACTTCTCCATTTCTTAGAGCTTGAGGGTTCTTGTCTTCACCACCAACATTGAGAGTGAATACTCAATGCCCACCATAGCAAGATGTGGATTTCTTGTAGCAACCTCTCATCCATGGTTCTCATTGTACATTTGATATCATCTAGCTATGGTTTCATTGTGATGTAGATTTAATACATTTTCATCCATGGCATGGCTATGGTAATTTGATTCAATTATTGTTTCTTGAATTTCTTTTTATTTTAATTAAATCTACGCTAAGTTCATTTCAATGTTATCAGAGTCTTGAATTTGATTATTGGGGCAAGGTTGTTTTCAAGCCTAGATCTGGTTACCAGCATTATCCATGGTAATTGGAGTCTAAGATTTGGTTACAGGACTTAATACAGTTTAAACTGTAACTCATCGGGGTTTCCTACTATTAGCCTTTACCAATTTTGGAGTCCTTGGAGAGAATCTAAAGAAGAAATGGTAGGATCTTGGATATTTTGGCAACTTATGGACAAGAAGAGGCCAGTTTTGAAAGTTCCAATTCTAACTATAGTTAATAGAGTTAGGAAAAGCTTAAACAAGGGTTACTTTTGTTAAACAAGGGCTTCTCTCTCCTCTTTGAACTTGGTCTCAAGTTTCCATGGATGAATCTTGATCATATCTTCCTTCCTTGGCTTCTACTATAAAAAAGACTTACCTAACACGATTCCTAACTTTCTCACAAACTGATCAAGCATAATTTTATTGAGGGAAGATGCCATGTACATAGACTGCCATTCAATGAATTTTGCACTAGGTTTCCTATCCATTTGAGATCATGACTGCTGCTAATTGATTTGTCTATGGTAATGCTCTCCTTAATCTCCTCTTCATGAAGCTTTGTGACTTCTATTGTAAGAAAGAGAGAGTGCATACTATGAAGGAAGCTTGATTCTTAGCATTCAAGCTAAATATGGTTGGACAGCAAGCCATTTATCCATAAAATCTTGCAACAAGCTTGAATAAGCCTCTATTCTAGCTCTTTGCTCTCTTCTTTGAAGCATTAGTCATTATTTTACCCTTTTTAAACATTCTTGAAACTCTAAGCCATGGCGATTTCATGGTAGAAATGAATTTTTGACAATTTCTTGAAGATTTGAGAGGGCTTTTGTGCTCCTTGGCCTCAGGTTGGTGAAGACAAGCTTCTATGTAGAATATAGACCTGACATTTATGCATTTGGACAAGATTTAGAGGATTCTTGGACTCTGATTTGGAAAAAAATAGGGTAGCCATGAAATTATTCTAAACTTTTATTAATTCATGGTCTAATCATAGGGATTATAAAGTATTTTACTTTAAAGCATCAAGTACAAGGCCATTCCATCAAGATTGATCCATCATGAGAGCAATAGACATTGATTCATAGCATTTCTTTCTTCTTGAATACTTGGGTAGCTATGGATTACTGAAATCGCTTGAATTCTTGTTTCTAATAAGAAATTGAGGAATCTCTTGAAGCTTTGGATTGATTTTCATCAAGAATTGAAGCATCTCTTGAAGCTTTGGATTGATCTTCAGCTTTATTTGAAGACATTGGTTCAGATTTATAGATTGGTCATTATTCAATCAATGTAAGCAATCATGGTTCAAGATTGGCATTCTTTAAGCTTCTTGAAGACTTCAAATGAACTCTTAATTAATGGAATCTTTATATAGAGCTCCCATCAACTACGTTGAAGGCATCTGATCTATTTTAGCATGCTACATCAACCTAAAGTATCAAACAAGGTATCATCTACTCATTTTCTATCTCTCCAATTCCAATTGTTGAGGCTTAGCTAGTTGCTGAAGGAGGGGTGGAATTATGTATGTTCTCTTTGATTGATTAATTAATTCGGTCCACGTATGCTAAAAATTGAATGCATATTCATTGTTGATTGAATCTCTACCATGAAATGATGGATAATTCAGTCCTTTATCTTGATTTTCATCATTGATATATTTCATAATTGAAACATGCATTTTGGTACATCCCAATTTGAAAATTTCATTGAATTCTTACTCATGTGATTGCCTAATCTTTTAGTTTTGATTTCTTATGATTCTATACATTGAGATACCCAAGAAAATTGTACAATGTGAGTCTAATAGATTAGTGAGTCCACTTATTACCAAAGGTAAACTTTTCTCAGCCCTCTTCATTTCATTCAATTTTTAATTTCTACATCTCATCGAATACCCAAGGCTTTATTTCAGCCATGCAAAGCATCCTTGTCTTTTAGAACACTAGGTTTTCCATGTATATAAACTAACCGAGGAAAAAGATTGAACCCAGATGAGATAGGAAGACAAAAGAGAAGTGACCTTCCCTTGCTATTTAGGACTCCATAGGGTGCACAACCTAGTGTTGAAGGAACTTTCCACACCTTTTAGAGTTTCAAAGTCCATTTAGGTCCCCCATCCATTGTTTAATCTCTCACCATAGGTGGAGGACTATAGAAGACTACTCAAGATAAAGTGGAAGAAGATTGAAGATAATTGAAAAATAGGGCACTAAAACAAGGTGAAACGCGATAGTGAACACAAAGAAATTGCTAGTCATTATATAGGTTTATCGATCTTTTACATATGAACGTATGGTATTTGAAGGATACATATGTTTTACTTTAGTGGGCATAGGTGTATGATGCATATTAATGGTCAAATGTGACAAACAAGGTAGTTACAAGGTCAAACATGTTGCTATCACAATCTGGACAATAATAGAAAAGTAAAAATAAATATTAGATATTTTAATATAAAGAGACACCATAATATCATATTCTCATAAATGCAAACATAGTTTAAATTAACCATTAAAAAGATGAATATATGTGAGTAATGTTTAGTGTTTGCATGATAATTCTTAGAATTTATCTAAGAAATTTGGTATAAAATAAATCAAAATTTATATTAGTCTTGGAATCCATAAAAAATATAAGACAACTAGCAGAGAACACCATATTAGAGAGTTTGGAAATTTTCCAAGTCCCACTTTTAATGAATGTCTTACTTTTGTGAATGAAAGAGAGCAGTATGTTTATGTTTATCTTTAAAGGGCACTTTGTATGTTACAGATATGAGATCATACATCTTGAGAGCTTAAGTGATGAATGTAAGCTATGTGGCTATTAGGAGATTTGGATTTCACCTCTATCTTTTCTAGCATACTAACAAAATATGATGTTGTATGGTGGTGAAAACATCAAGCAGGCTTAGCTACTATATTACTATATACCTAGGAAATTTCCAAGTTTAATATAAGAATACAAAGGTTTAAAGGAGTGCAAAGAGAATTTAGAATACAAGAGCCTTAGAAATCATATGAAAATATGTTATCATGGCCAAAATTTATAATGTTATAGATTTGAAGATATTATAATATGAGTTTTTTCTTTTAGATATAGCATCATTGTAAGTGACATGTATAAGTTTCATAAACTAGGACCTTTAAAAACTCACCACTAACTAGGTGTGGTTTAGTAACTTGATCTAATACCACATAGTAATAAGTTTGGATAACCTATGATGTGATGGTTCTTTTTGTGTAAACCAATAGACACAAGTATGTTAAATAATTGCTCACCCCATTTGTATTTTTTGTATGTATATGCATGATATATAAATATCTTTTGTTCAAAATTTCTATCTATCTTGATAATATATGGACAAGATGGATATTGGCTTTGGCCAAAATTAACTAGCTTCACACATTGACTAGCTAAATGAACTTTTATATCACAAAATGAAGATTTATTTACCAAGCTAGAAGTTTATGATTTTTCTAAGACCAAAGATTTAACCTTTGACCAATGATTTGTGTTTCCAAAGAAATAGACATAAATTTTATTATTAATTAAGACTTATTTGTTAGCTAAGACATAAAGTACAAAATTGGACTTAAACCACTTTATAAGAAATTTCAACATAATTAACTAATGTTATTGAAAGAATTAAAAAAATTAAGTAGATTCTCTCATTGATATTGGTGGTGTTTAAAAACACCAAGGTAACTACACAAAACACTTTAAATTTCTAACAAGCATATATTTCATAGCCATACAAAAGCCTTTAATATAAGGGATATATTTATTATGGAAGTCAAAATTAGTCCATATAGAGTCATTGCCTTGTGCATCATGTATATTGAAAAAATATAACTTTTGTAGATTTTGTATAAAACATTTAGTTACACTACCATTTATGAAATTCTTGTGATATCCTAACTCATGAGCAAGTTGCATTGCTTCCATATCTTTTGCCTATATACTCTCTATCCTACCCTGCTAGAGATTCAACTCTCGAACTATCACTAAGGTGGCTTCAAAATCCTCAATGATATTACACATTACGTATTAGATATATTAAATATATGTAATCTAATAAAATATAATTTAATATATTTTAATTATATTTATTAATTATTATTAATTTAATTATATATATATAATATTTTGATACTATATTTCATAATATGCACATAGTATGATATACTAATATACTATGATTTAGACTAAAACAGTATAAGATTTATAAATATTTTACCATGATAAAAATTATATTTCCTTCTCAAATAGCTTCTAATTGATGCTAAAATTTTCTCAATCTTTATAGCTTCGTGTCATAGGAAATGAAATCTCCTATTCTTCAAAGGTCTTTGTGGTTTTAACATTTAACCATGAGGTCAAAGTTTCTCATAAAATATCTTTATCCTTGTTGTCATGTGGACTACATGAAATAAAGGTTTTGATCATTTGATCAACTATTTTCTAATGGAGATCACATAGATTATTTATCCTTGTTGACATACAATAAAGGCTTTGATCATTTGGCTAAAACTTGTTTTATGGACATCACAAACAATTATTATCCTTGCTATTATCTAGGTTACATACAACACATGTTTTGACCATATGGCTAAATCTTTTCTTGTGGAAATCACAAAGAATTTAAATCTTAAGTCTTGTGTAAAATAGTTGCAATAGAGGTTTTGACCATGTGGCTAAATCTTTTTCCATAAAGATCACAATGAACTTTTATCCCTATTGTATGTATTTTGCTTGAGGTTTTGACCATCTGGCTAAATATTTTTCTATGGAAACCACAATGAACTTTTATCCTTTTTGTCATGTGAAATACATACAATAAAGGTTTCAATCATTTGACTATGTTTTCTCCTACGGGGATCACAAAGATTTTGTATATTCGCTATGGTATGGAATATATACAATAGATTTTGGACTAGGTGGCTAAATCTTTTTCTATACACATTATAAATAATTTTAATCATTGTTCTAGTGTTGAATAGATATAGTACAAGTTTTGAACATCTGCTATATCTTTTCCCAATGAGAACACACAAGGAAGTTTTTGCTTACTCAAAGAGTAGCTAATAAAATAAAGTAAAATCAAGGGAAACTAAAAATAATAGAAGAAAATTTTCTTCTTTACTTTAGGGCATAGTTCATGGGAAAGTTTATTTTTGGCCATATGGTCAAATCTATCCCCTTTCTGTATGATGTTTCCATTAATACTTTCTATTAGGGATGTTGAACTCATTCTATCTAATGTTTAAGTGCTTTTTTCGTTTCAATAAAATTTGATACTTCATTGTATTTAGCAATTTCATTACTATTTCTTCTTTCTAAGAGGTGACGACATATAAATTATAAAATCTCTATTTTTTCACTTGTATAGGTATCATGAATAACAAATTTTATTTTGGAGAAACTGTGAATTTTCTAGTTGATCATGAGATTGTTGTACTTGGGAGAGTGCATGCAATACATCCAAATGAGGCATGCCATGGAAAAACACTTGAAGATGGATATATTTCAGTGGCTATTGATAAATGTCTAAATGTAGCAGCATATTTTGCCATTCCCAACAATTGATGCAATGAAGGTTCATGAGGCTGTAGGTGGTTTTGCAAAATGGGGAAAGAAAGATGTGGTGGTTGTTTCAAACTCAATAACAATTCATGACGAAGGAGATGATTATGAATCAAACCATGTCCTACCTCTTCTGAGAGAATATTGATGTGCTTAGCACTCGTGAAAGTTGGAGAGAACGTAGAGTGATGCTATGGATAGAAGGCAACACAATGTGTGTTGGAGCAGGGGTTATATTATTGGCTTTTCTATATAATGTGATAAACTTTGAATTGCTAGGAGAAGAGGATGTTGGTGTGGTGGTAGATAAAAGCCCTTGATCAAACCACAGGAACATACATAGATGATAACCTCCATTGTGTCACTTTGGAAAGATGGCCTATTAAACAAGTCACCTTTAATGATGGAACATCACTGCTACAACAACAATCATGCATGCAAATTATCTCTACAAATGCTTGTGCCAAAAACATGGAAGATACCAATGGAGATTTTGTTTCTGCAAAAAAATCAAATTTTGTTCAAAAGAGATCATATTGTATGGTCAATAGAAAGCCTCAAATTATTGCCCCTAAAGGTGCAAACTTGAGGACTTCTATTTATGGACTCCATTTCACAGGTTTCCATGATTGATTGTTGCCAAGAAAAGTGTTGTTAGTTTACTGATAGAGAAGCAATGCAACAATTACGTAAATACTTTTGGGGGTTACAATTTGAAGACCGCACAAACTATGTTTATGACAAGTTTGAATCATCATGCAGGATTGATTACTTGGGGAACAAGTACAACTTCATATTCAATGGAAAAGTGGTATGTGGAAGGGCATGGTATGAGATTCATGGAATCCCAGAGACATGTTTTTACAAGTACAAAACACAATTTGAGCATGGTGTGAAGAGAGCAATGCATGGAAACAAGGGGGTTTTGATCCTCGCGGAGAGACGACTAAATGAAGAGCCATCCTTGAGGAGGGACAACTGAAGCTCCTCACTAGCAACTTGGGATCACACAGAGATGGGAAGAGCCATCCTTAGGGACTTTGTTAAGAAGAATGTAGAGAAAATGCCACACCAAAGTAGAACAAATCAAGATGGATCAAGGGAGACACAATTGGTCATCCTAGATGTTTACAAGCATGTAGATATCTGGGCAAAAGTAAATACAACATTGAGTGGTATTGGATGTAAGAAAATGTCATTGTCCACCTTCAATCATATTTGGAACACAGAGTTCAAGCGTGTAACCTTAGCAAAGACAAGTGAGTTCTCCAAATGTAGTATTTGCTCAAAGATCAAGGAGGAACTTGCAACAACAAAGTGTCTTCAAGAGAAAAATGTGCTTCTAAAGAAGCATCAATGTCACATGCTACAACAACAAAGTTGTTGGAACATATACTACAATTGGCGGTTGGCCTCAGTATTAGATCCAGATAAAGAATTGTGCATCATACATGATAAAATGGACCATCAAAAGGTAGCTATCCCTAGGTTAAGGCTTTGATCAAAAGAGACTGAAAGATCTACTCAACTACTAGTTTCTTTAACAAGCATGATTACACATGGACATGAAGAAGGTAGATATGGACATTTCTCACTCGATCTATGGCCTCACAATCCTAACTTCACAATTGCCTCATTGTCATTGTGCTTTAGGAACTTGGAGTGACTACACATGCATGCAAATGGTGATCTACAAGTAGATGGAATGCCAAGATCAACCTCTATGCTACTAAGTGCCCTCAACTCGAAAAAATCACTAGACCACCATCAAGGTGTGGCACAAAATAAATCAGGCATGGAAGATAATACACCACAGGATGGCCATCATCATTTCAAATGATTGCCAAAGAGCTTACTGCTTCAACTTGATAATTGTGGATTAGAAAACAAAAATCTCTATCTCTTTGCATATCTATCATTGCTTGTTGCACGAGGAACATTCAAGATGATCCAGATTGGGTTTCTCATGGTGGGTCATACACATCAAGACATTGATGCAATGTTCAACAAATTTTCAGAGAAGCTAAGGATGAGCATGATCTTCATTTTTCCTCATCTTATGCAACATTTTCAATGCATTTGAACCAATGCTTGATGTTAAGAAAGATGACTTTGTGCTTGTCAGACCTTCAGATCCAACATATCCAATGTGGCTTGGTGTTGCACAAAGTGAGGTTGATACAAATAGAAATTCCACAACCTTCAACAAGGTATGTATACAATATTGGCCATCGGTTTGTAGTCATCAAAATGCTATAGATGCAGAGGTGTATTTTAATTGTTGGGATAAGTATTGGATGTGCAACAAAAAAAGATATTGAATGATGGGAAACAATAGATAGCATTGTCTTCTCTTGGATGAAGAAAGGTATAAAATCTCCTGAAAATTTTGAAATTCCCCCAAAGGTTGTATCGAAGGCCAAAGAAAGTCTACAAGAATCCATCGAGATTGAAGATTTTCCTTGAATATTTTCAATGATATTAAAACTAAGGTGTTTATTAACACCACCTTTATGAGTTTTTTTCAATCTCTTGGAAACAACCATAAGTAGTAATATGTTCCATTGCACCAAGTTACAAATTAATGAAATTCCCAAAATTCACAAAATCCATTTTGATTTGGAATTCCCATATTGATGGGAAATTCCCAAATTCCCGAATATGGAGTTATAGAGTGATAGAGAGATATTAAGAGAACTAGTACATAATGATACCAATATTTTTACTATATCATGTATATCCACTAGAGATACTATAGTGCTTAGATTTCAAAGTTGAAATCCTAATTCTTACACTAATCTATATGTTCAATCTAAGATGAATGCTACATTATGCATGTACTTTTGGGCTTGCACTTTTTATGATATCCATCACATGATTTGTTTTTATTTTTGAATTAGTACTAAAACTCTAAATTCTTTAATAGCAAGAAATTGTGAGGTAGATTGAATTTAGTTGCATGCTTTTCATGTTTCCTTAATGTTGTATGTGGCAAAGCGTATTCATCTTATTTATTATAACTTGTTTGTATTTAAAAATATTAGTTTAAAATTATATGCTTTTTTAACTAAGACTTTTACCTCACATAATGTTATATAGACACATTTTTTCTTAAAATTATTATTAAACACAAACTATCTTAGTTATGTATTAATCACCGTGTTTATGTTCCACATGTTTATGGCTTAGCATTATGGGACACTATATTTAGTATATTGATAAATATTATCTAAGTTAGTTATAGCTTGTAACTTAAAATGTAATTATATTGTGCTTTTTTGTGTTAATGTTCCAAGCCTCTCTTGGCAAAAAGAGATAGTATGATTACCTTATGCTTATGCTATGGTGTCCAGGTTCCACCTCTTCATGACTCAGCACTAAGATATATTATACTTGTATAGGTATATATGTTACCTAAGTTAACTATTGCATGCCATTTAGAACTTATATATGCTATGGTTTGTGTCTATACCCTGAAATTTTCATCATAAAAAGAGACATAAGAATTATCTTATGCACATATCAAGTGCAGTGTCTAAGTCTAATGACTTGGTATTCAACGACAAAATATTTGATGTAGTCATACATAACCTAAGTCACTTATAGCGTGTAACCTAAAACTTACTTACATAAAGCTTTTTATATATGTTTGAAGTCTTACTCGCCCCACAAAGAATGACAAAGATATCTTTGTACCTCAACTATGCATGGTGTCTAAGTCCCATATCTTATCTCAAAATGGGTATTACAAGATATCATGTTTAATGTAGTCACATTATCACATCAAAGAAAATCTTAAACATTATCATTCATTTATTTAAACACGATGTTGGTTTCTTTGAATTATTACTTGTAATTTATTTAAAAGTATACTTCAAACATAAAATATAATTTATTTAAAAATGATTTGACTTTATTCTTAATTATTTAGTATTAAATTATATTTAAGCTTTGAGAATTACACTTTTTTCACAATTTTAAACTTTAAAAAGTAAAGTGTATTAATAATATGATTATATGTATAGAAAATCATATCAAATCTTATATATAAGAAAGGGGAACAAGAAATTTTTACTAGACATATTTAAATAAATAGGGGATTTTCCAAAACTCTTCACTCACATGTGACATATCTTCTTTATAAAAGAGTGAACCCCCATCGTGTAAATTTGTTGATTGAACATGTACAAAACCTCTACAACTAGGTAAGGCATAACTAAGGGAACCCTCAATGATAAAAGGAACCCACTGTGTGAAAGACCGAAATAGAAACCTTAAGCGAAAGGCTCAAAAACAACAATTCATCAATACAATGATCAATTCATTTTAAGCTTAAGAAACACACCTTCAGAAGCATAATCAAAGAGCCTCACTAGGATACATTGCAAGGGATAAGGAGGCATTTTTGAGAGACATGCATAGAGGATTGAAGGTGGGGCTAGAAAATTTGAGCTATAAGGATGTTAGTGAGTTGTTGCCAATAGGATTGGAAGACAAGTATAGTACTTTAACTGGATAAAGGAGAGACATATTGGATAAGCTATTGGACTTTACCTTAGCTGCTCATCTTATGAGAAGAAAGACATGTAGCCGGAGATGGATGACATAAGGAGATTGTTGCAAAATGCAAATAGCACTAGATTCCCTACCAATTCTAGGTGAACTTAGTAAGTCAAGTAACTTTCCAACACTAGATAGAGCTATTTAGTTCTATCCTTCCCAATTTCAGTAGGACTAGTTACAAAGTTCAATACCATTTTGGGGGGTGGGGCTAAGATTTTACCTTATGAGAGTAGGGGGATCGAGTGATAGTCTCCCCCATCTCTCACTCTCTTTGAATCAATTATGGTGTTAATCCTACTCGTACATATGATCAATTACAAAGTGATATTCTTAGGTGGGCATCAGATGATTGTTAGGGGCGACTTTTCCATTATTTCCCTATGAAGTAGAATTAGGATTCCCATGTTCAACGAAGCCCTATGTTTCCTATGGGGAGGTTGGAAGCATTATGCATTGATATACAAATTTCAGCCAGCTACTTAAGGACTCCTCTGGGTTTGATTGAAGGCATGTAAATAGTACCTAACAAATATACTTTGTATAAACATATTACAATAAGTGCATTATGCTAGATCATCAATGTTTACAACAAGTCATACATTGTGTGTATTGCATCTTGTAGAAATGAGCCATGTTGCATTGCAATTTAATTAGATCAAGGAGAATATTTAAAAAGAGGATTGTCCTATAAATTCTCCAATTAATACATATTGAGTTGTTATATAGATATAAAATGAAATGGAAGAGGAAAGATTGTAGGCTTTATCATATTTTATATAGTCTCATAGTCTTATTAACTATGCCCCAGTGTATCCCAAGCCATTTAAACTTCTTTTGTTTCGAATAAACTATTAAAAAGGACTTCCATAAAAATCTCATTCAATGTTGCAAAGTGTAGTGCTTGTTGCTTAGAATCTCTCAAATTTGGAATTAATTGCTTATATTTTAAGAATGCCTTTAGAAGTTCCAACTACTGACCCTCACCTCGGCCTTTGGTATCATCAAAAGAAGTTTCTAAAAACAAGCATACACAAGATTAGCAAATATGGTAATTTTAGCTTTACTAATAAGAGATTACTAACCTCAATACTTATACACATCTCTTTCGTGCTCCACCATTCATTGATAGTAACAACATTGATGGTAGCCAATATTTTCTTTCATTATAGCACATGGAAGTTTTGTCATGAAGTGACATGGGAGAGAGAAGGACGTGAGAGAGAAAGAGTGCAAGAAGAGAGAGAAATTAGAGATAGGTGTGAGAAACACTAGAAGAAGAGGGAGAAGAAACATAGAAAAGGGAAGAACATGAAAACTAAAAAATTTGTGAGGAGAAAGATGTAGTAAACATTGACTTGTACTATGCCAAAACTGGTAACTCTTCATAACCATAATCATATGTACACTGCTCATCTTCTAGTTGGTGTAGACCCTGATTGAGTGTGAATTGATGCATATCCTCAACTAATCCATCATAAACATGATGAAAAACTTTGAAGTCTTAATTTTCAATATGCTCACATTCTTCCTCAAATGGTCTATAAAGTTGCTCACTTACTAATCTTCAAATGCATTGTTTTCTTCTAGATGATCCTCTTGCTAATCATCTTAGTTTCTTCATATTGTTGGTTATCATCTTGCTCATTAGCCTCTTCTTGTTCTTCCTCTTGCCCATCGTAAAACCCATTTTCTACTTCATCATCATCATTATCTTAAAGAAACAAATAATTCAGGATTGCAATTGGTTGATTCCCATTGACTTGTTGTCCAAGATCAATTGAATAATCCTCTTCATCATGGCTTTATACAAAGTATACTTGTTTTCCGTGGTTTAATTTTATAGATTGAGACATACGACCAGCATTATAATCCTCCAAAGAAGTAACCACATCTTGTAGAGTAGGCTCAACATTACCCTCATAACTTCACTAAGTAGCAATTAATGCAAGCATTTTATTTTTCCATTCAACAGCTTCAGCAAAAGATTTATAGCCATCTCCACACAAGAACAAATATCCTCATGGGAAAATATAAAGATGAATCAAGACGAAAGTAGCATATTCCTCTATCTTGGTAGAATATTTCACAAGAAGTTTGACCAATGAAAGCATATTGACATCCAAAATTTCCCATGCTTAGTTGTCCTTCTAATGAAGCCCATGACTACTTCCACAATGGAGGTGTATGAACTATCATAGCCCACTGATTAACATCAATCTCAGCAAAGAAAGTGGAAAGCAATAGAAGTACGTATTCTAAGTGTTGTTGAGATAACTGATTAAGAAATGATACAAACCAATGTAATACATCTTTTCCCTAAAGAGACTATAGAAGAATAGTACCGCTACTGCAAAAATACTTCATTGATGTCCACGGATCATCTTGAACCTCCAATTTGTCCATGGTTGGTAGTCCCAAAAACATTCATTTAGCTTCCACATTACATATATATCATTGCAAGACACTGTTATCATAGAGATTGATAAGAGCATACATTACAACTTGCTAAACCAACTGAGAAGTATGAGGTTTTAACTAATGGATAAGTACTTGCTCAATCAAACTCACATCCACTACTTCCAATGCCATGTGAGGGTCATCATAAGTCATGAACACATGTGCCAAAGGAATATCCATCCTATTAGAAACAATATCTCTAATAAGACTCATAATACATTTTTCACTGCCCTATGGAGAGTGTAGTCCTATAGTACTTATAGTTACTAAATCAGCCATAACTTTTGATTGAAAGCTTCGATCAATAAACTTCTGATTCAAATTGAAGATAACAGTTACCTCTTTGAATGAAGTAATTGTCAATAAATTTTTATTTAGGGGAAAAAAAGATATGATAGCCCAAAGTTGGATCACTAAAACTCTAGAAACTGGCTTGTTTAGATGAGCCTATAAGAGGTCTATAAATCCAACTTTGATCCTATTTAACCCTATAGACTCCCTAATAGAGCTGAGAGCACTCTGTAGGATACCAAGATACCAATTTATGATCTATGAAAAGCAATCAAAGTCCCACTGACCATTTTCATTATCAACATGATGATTTGCATTGCAACATGAGCATCACCTTTCCATCACTGCTAACATAAGTAAGACACTGCTATAGACATATCAACACAAGGATTTGTGTGTTTGACTGAAGGATCCCATGCCATCACAAGCATGTCATCAGCATAACCAATGTACCAAGTAATGCTCTATTATCCAATATCCCAAAAAGAATAATACATTTCTAGCATGTTTCCATCAAAAGCCCCAAAATGTTGCTTCTAAATTGATTCCCATACCTCCATATAATATTTAGATCTTACCAAGGTTGAAGAGCCTCACTTTAAGAAAGACAATGGAGTTGATGAACTGATAGGCTATGATTGAACCTCGTCATTGAGCATTCAACATTGGAGAATGCCTCTTGATACTACAATTTTTGAGGAAGTTGAAGAAGAAAAAGTTTGATGATATCCTATTTAATTCAACAAAAGAAGCTCTATGTTGCTTCAATAGAAGAGAACTAACCTTCAATCTTCAATGTATGAGCTCTAATGTTGGCTATGAAGAAGTAAGCCATATAAAATCCTTGTAATAGAAAGACTTCATCTCTCTTTATTCTTTAGAAACAAAGAATATCAAGCTTGAAGAAGAAATCTCCAATGTAGAAGGGAGCCCACACTCAACTGCGAATACCCATGGACCACTTATTCTTTCAAGTGTCTCAAGCGAGCACCTATGGCTATCTCTCACCTAGTTGACATGCCTTTGATCCTATAGGGGTGTAGTGAGCTTACCTCATGCCCAAATGAGTTTCCTCCTCCCTCAAGTACACCGGTAGCTCCATGATTCATGATGCAAGCTCAAGCATCCTCAAACCTCCACCTCCAAGCTCCATCCTCCATAGCCGCACGGGAGACAAGAGAAGGGAAGAGAAGAGAAGAGAAGAGAAGAGAAGAGAAGAGAAGAAGAAGAGAGGAGATGGTGGAGAGCTTCACCTCTTTGATCCCTCTCCCTCATGCACTCACTCCTTGACACTCTCACACTCCCTTTCTCAAGCATACACAAGCAAGCAAAGGGAAGAAAAGAAGAGAAGAAGAAGAGTCTCTTGTTGCCACACACCAAAGAATGAGTTATCATTCACTTTTTGAACTTTATATACATGCCCTAAAATCCCATGGGCACCCATCCTCTTTTTTACATGACCAACCATTGTGGCAAGGTCCTCTTTTCCATTCCTTCTACTTGGCCTATTTCTTTAGCTTATGCCCATCTACCCTTTTAGAATTTGCACAAGAGTGAACCTGGCACTCTTGTACAAAGGTTTCGGGGTGCCTTTCACTTAAAAATGCACATTTGATTTTAACTTGATTTTAGAGGCTGCTCTTGTGTCTTTTCTTGTTCTCCATCTTGCTTCTTCCATTTCATCTATATTTTACTTTTTTTTCTTGTGTCTCGAGCTAGGGTTAACATTACCCCCTCCTAGATGAGTGCCAATCCCATGGCACTTGCGAGGCTTTGTTGTTGAGGGTTTAGTGTGTCGAAGGGTGGTTTCTTAAGTGGATGATGGGGCCTTGTTTTGATTGGTAGTGGTTGAGGAGTTTGGCAAGGATTGCATTGAGGGTATATCGAGTGGATGTTGGGGCCTTCGATGTTAGTGGTTGCAAGAGCTAGGAGTACCTAAAAAGAGAAGACATGTGCTACCTAGGGGGAGTGTCTATCTCACTGTGTAGTGCATCGTGCTTGTGCTAGTGGAATGGGGAGCTAGGTCTATAGCCAGGCTTGGGTACTGTCTTGCACTTGAGGACCCCATGCATGCGGAAGTGAGGTGCGGTGGTTGTGGCTCACGGAAACATGTCTAGTGTTACCTCCATAGGTATGTCTTGCCCTTGAGGCTTCGCTATCGTGTGTAGTGGGGGATCAAAAAGGGCAAGGGGGTTAGGCATAGAGCCCAACTGATCGAGGCCACCGGGTGCACCTAACTTGAGAACCCCCAGGTGTAGTGATTGTGGTCTATGTGCAGTTGTGTTGTGTCTTTTGATGATTTCTCTTTCCATTTCCATTCTCTTTACTTGTTTGTTTTGTACTTTGTTGCCTTTTGTTTTGTTTTTTTTTGTTACATAGTCATTATAGAAGTCAGTCTTCATCATTGGAGTGAGGTAGAGAAGGAGGCTTAATAGATTTGTTAAGGAATTGGTGGCTTTGGAGATACCCTTTGAGGTCTAGGTGAACTTGAAGGGTGGTGGTGGAGAGAAATGAATGATTGTAGCGGGTGAAGTGGCTATCATTCATATCCCCTAGAAGAGCTAAGCAAAATGAAGGTAGTAGAGAAGCTCGCATCATTAGTTGAGCCATTGCAAAACTATTTATAGCATTAGGATCAAAATGGAGGCCTAGGAGGCCGTGGTCCTACGGAGTGGGGTCTTGCCTAAGGAGTATCCTAAGCAACCTAAAGTAATTACACGTGGTAATAAAGACGGGGTCAGGGCATGAAGATAATTTGTTGATGAATAATTTTTTGATGTGAAAATAAGGATATCCTTGTATGTAGTATAATGCAAAGTATATATTATCGGGAATTCATAGTGGCCATGGACATTGGAGTCAAAATCCACTCCCACCCTTCGAGGATATGGCATCAAAGTTTGGGTCATTCTGCTCAAAGGGTTGAGTGTTGCAAAAGTCCATCCAAGTGTCCATGTTGACATTGCATATCCTCCTTCTCCATGTAGGTTGGCATTCGTAACCAGGCATAGACCTTGGCACCTCAAAAACTTTGTTTTGCCAAAATTCCACATATTTAGTGCCCCATATTGTGGGGTTATGCTCTCTCTCCTTTAACCACTTCTCCTCCACCACCACCCTGATGGGAAAAAATCTACCACCCTCCTCCACCACCACCTCCACCACCCTGATGGGAAAAAATCTATGTAGGGTGGTGGAGAATTGGAAATTCAAATTGAAGGGGTACCTAGACGTTTCTTGCTTCTCCTAGATCACAAGGTTGGAGTGGAAGGTTGTTGTGGGGTTTGTCCTTACATGGTGGGATAGGTGCCAGGGGTGCCATTACTCCTCTAGCATTCCATCTTTTCCTTGTTTCCTCCACCATTTGTTTTCTCCTTTCTCTCAACACCACCTTTCTTTCTGTTGAGGTATTTGCTTGTTGGAGCTCGTCAGGTCATGGGGAAGTAAGCGGTGGGACAAGCTCTTCCTCATGCGATCCCATTTCAAAGATCATGTGTGCCTCCTCCTCCTACCTTGGCTCTTGTTGTGCCCCTTCTATGAATCCAAGTGTGTCCACTTCTTGTGGGGTTAGGCCTGCCAGTAGGAGATAGTGACACTGCTCTTTTAGGCTAAGGCCAAATCCCACATGTTGCGATGGCATCTATAGGCCTGCTCTTAGGGCCCTGCATGCCATTCCTAGCTTCCTCTTGATGGCTTCTATGGATTCTTCCTCTTTTGTGACATCCAATAAGGTATTCAGGAAGACACGTTGCTATGTTTGGAAGCCCACCTAGGTGGCCTCTGCTTTGCTTTCAGCAAGTACCTTGTCTTTCTCCACTTGAGCTAGACAGCGCGCTAGGGTTTCCACCCTCCTTTCATTGTGAATTTCCCACTCTTCTACTCTCTTCATTATCTCCCCGGAGCTCTCCCCCTACCTTTGTTAAGGTTGCTATTGCTGACTCCTGTTCTTTCAACTTGTGAGTGATCACCTCCTTCTCCTATTCCAAGTGCTCAAATTCTCTCTCCAGCCTCTCTTGCTCATCTATCTCTAGGAACACCTTGACTACTAGGTCTTCGACCTCTCGGTGATGCTCCCCCTATTCTTGCTCTCTTTTTGCTTCTCTTGTGGCAAGATACTCCATGCCTGGTTAGACTCTCTTTAGGTGAGCTTCCAAGTCCTCATGTTACATTATTTTATGAGTTTGTATTCATTTTGTAGTGTAACCAACTTCTGATTCTCATCCTCAAGCTATTGTCTCCAGGTTTTCTCCTTTTCTTCCTTGGTACTAAGCTTTGCCTTTAGCTTGCTAACTTCTTTTCGGTACATAGCCACCTTCCAAAATTTTTCTAGCTAAAAGGCTACCACCGACTCTTTCTCAGCCTCCAACTCAGCCAATGCTATTCTCTTTTCCTAATTGGCTTTCTCTAGCTGAGAGAGTAGCTTTGCAATGTACTCATCATAGTTAGTGGGTGGCATCATAGTTGCGGGAATGGGAGTTGTGGAAGTTCCCACCTTTTGCCGCTTAGGGTCCTGCCTTGACTCGACATCTATTGATGCTGGTCTTTTTTGCCCTATGGTCAGGGTTTCCATGCTCTTCGCCTAAGTCAGCTCATTGTTAACAAAATATTGCACTAGGTCATGAGATTAGTGTCATTCAAGGTGCTCTGGGTGGGCGTTGCTATTGTGGGGGTAGATACCATGCGGGGAGGAATGGGGTGGATAGGGGACTTTGCCCTTGCCCTCCTGCACTGTGGTTGGCGTGCCTTCAGGTACATGAGTGCTTAAACCTGGGCCTTCCTCTCTCCTTGGGCTCAAGGTGTCCATCTTGCCTTGTTCACCTTGTTGCTCCATTGACCTGTGTTTGGCCAGCTCGATGTCTTCCTCTTCCTTCTTCCTCAACTCCTCCTCATGTTCAGTGGCCTTTCTCCTCCTCTCTTCCTCAACTCTTTTTGACTCTTTCTTGGCTTTCTATAAGTCCACTTCCTCCTTTTCCTTCCTTTCCTCCTCCTTCTTTCTCTACGACATCTTCTTCTTAGGCTTCTATGATTCTCTTCTGCTAAACTGAGCTTCTTGATCTTCCTCCTCTTCACTAACAATCCTCTAACTCGATTGTTCTTTGTCATGATGAGTAGATGCCTTGCCACGTGTTTCATCCACTCCCTCTTCTCCATCCAGTGCCTCTTTTATCGCTTCCTAGATAAGAGTAGTTAAGATTCCTCCATACCCAATGAAAGTAGCTTTGGTTGAGGGATTCTTCCTCTTAATTCCTTTTGATGTTGGGGATTCTCCACTCGTCGGTCTACTTTCAAGGGCTAGTGCTCTAGCGGATTGGTCAATATTTTTATGCATGTAGCCATTCCAATCCACCTCATCCAATGAATGAGGTGCTATGTTCTCTAGCATGGGCACACTTATCCTATGCATGAGCGAGTTGTACCTTTGGCTGGAGAAGAGGGAGTGGATCACCTTGGCCTGCAATCTGACTTCCAACTTGGAGATGTCCTAGATGCTTATGCTATCGTTTGTCAAGATGTTCTCCTTTTTCATACTTAGCATGGCATAAATGTCTCTTTTCTACCTCTTTTCCACTTTCGGCTCCAATCCCAGCGCCTTCTCTACCAAGGCCTTACTGAGAAGGACTTACACCTGCTTCGTTCCTTCCCTGCTCCCCACGATTACAATCCCACAGTCCTTGTCGGGGTCATATGTCCTTAACAATTCCACACACTTAGTATATTCAAGCTCTTGTTCGAACTTTTTGATGTACTTGGCAAGGCTACACTAGTCTACAATCCTCTTGAGAGGCTCCTCATTGACCACCACCTCTTCAATGTTGTGAATGCTCCTAAATTCGAGTTGGTTGTAGGCACAGTTTTCAAGGGAGAGGATGTACTTTACTCTTTCTTCTTCCGTGAAGGGAAGTCAATGGGGTTGGTTTTGTTGTGACATCTTCAGCTCCTATCATGAACCATAGTTCACCATTAGTGCTTTCCAAAACAGTACTTACTGAAAGAAAAGACTTCATGCTTGTTGAATTGAAACATTTTTAGTATAGAAATAGACTTTCCCTTCAAGATTTATTTCAAAAATTTGTGACATTTTCCTCAATCTCAAGCTATGTCTTTGATTTGATTTTGATTCACCTTATGATTCACCTTACCCCCTTATCCCTGCGTCCTCGGAATTGAGAAGAATCCTTCCTAGGATTAAAGGTTAGAGTGTAGAGGGCATTCAGTGCATGGGCATAGTGTTTCACTTTCGCATGAGCCAAGAATAGAAGTTTGGATTATATTTCATATGAGCGTATCAGTCCATGTCGAAAGGTCAAATGCCTACCTGGGTGATGTAAGTAAGTACATCGAGCAAGAAGTCACCGGAGTCTACGTGACTAGCAATATGCAGTTTCTCCTCAGTGAGGATGCGATCTAACGGTAGGGGTGTCCCTGAATGTGTTCTTCCATGGGTCGGCCATGAATGGTCATTAATATCCTATAAGAGGTTGTTGTACTCCGATTGCAACGTGTCCGCTTGACCACTTGTGGGACACGTCTTGGCAGCCCATCAGGAGGGGAGTTGAGAGCGGAATTTTGATGCCGAGAAGTGCTTAAAAATAGCTAAAAATTACGAATATTAAGGGAAAAATATTCAACGTTGAAGGCGGCGGCTCAACCTAGGACGATTTTAAGCATCAAAGTGCTTTAAAGGCGCCCGAGCGACACTTATTGATTTTTGATAAATTTTCAGACTGTCGTGCAGGTTCTCAAGAGTTACCGGCCAATGCAGGATGTCAAGCCGGATGCCCATGATTTTTCAAAGCTCAATTCGGAGTCCGAACGGGGAAATGGCCAAGAAACTGGTCAAGATTTGAAGAGGTGGAGATTAGAGTGGTCAAATGGGTAAGTGACCCTTGGGGCCAAAATTTCATGCCACATGAAATGTTGGCATGAAAAAAAAATGTGGAGGGAAGAAGAAGAAAGCGTGGACAGTATGGCGCCGAAAAATGCGCTCCATCCTTGGGGATGGATCCATCCTTGGGGATGGAGATGGCAGCCTGCACACAACCCATACAATTGACATTACCCCCGAATTACTCCTTCCCTGCTGACTCTATTGCCTATCTTCGCCCATCAAATGGTGGTCTCAATGGAAATCTCTGATTTTAGTCTTTCTCTCTCCTCCCTCCCTCTCCTCTAGAGGCAGATTCATGTGGGAAGAAGAAGGATCGACACCGAGATGGGATTGCTCCGTGATGCAAGAGGAGGGTAGATTGTTGATTCCGGACTGTCATGGTGGACATTAATGGCTGCTAGAAATCAGTCCCGAAACATGGCAAATAAAAACCCGCAACCCGCAAAGAACGGTAATATTAAATTTTTTTACAAAGGGAATTGATGTTTTATGCAATTTGCTTCATGAATATTTGTTCCCATGGGCTGATTATGCATTATGTTGTTTTTTGCTATAATTTTGATCAGTTTATGCTCAGAAAATCAGAAAAGTATAAGTGTTATGACTGAAATTAATGGTATAAAACCCGTAAAACACGCGTTTAAGAGGCAAAATGGGGGTTTTTTGCAAAATAAAGGTGAAATATGAGATATAACATCAATAAAACCTGAAATTTTGCTGTCAAAGAACCTAAGGGCCACAGCCCATAGTCAATTTCAATTTCTAGTCATTTTTATTGGAAATAATAGAGAAAAAATACCAAAACTGGTGGAAAATGGGTTTTAAATGGGAGAAAATTAGGAAACGATAAAAGGAAAATTTCAAAAAATCACATAAGTGTTTGTGCAATGTATAATGACGGTAGAGCATGAGGTTAGCCTCGGTTTACCCTCATTTCTATATTTTTGTCCATATTTATTGCTTTCTCTATAAAGAAATACACATAAAATGACTCTTACACCTATCAACAATTGCAAAACATTAAATGGTAGGGTGAGAGGAGAGTTTGAGCGTCAAAGTACAATCTTAAATCTAATTTATGTGTTGCATCATGGTTATAGGACGTTTTTTTTTAAATAAAGGAAAAGGCAGCATGAGCGTAAGGCTCGGTGTCTCTTCTCGTTTCAATACATAAACGTTAGCATGGAAATCATGAAAAGATTGGTTTCGCACGATACACAAGGCTGATTTTCTATTGTTTGTGCACTAAACCATTCACGTTATGCACTATGCATGGTTCATGGTATCGAAGGAAAATCTCCTGGACTGCATAGCAATTGTTTTCTTAGGACTTTGACCCACGATTGAGAGTGTGAGGTTATCCCTTGCCGTAGGGTAGAGGGTCGGTTTCCTAAGGGACTGTGAAGTGAGAAAGCATGGTATATCTCCGGGAAATACGAGAAATATAAAAGAGAGGAGTTTGTGTTTGTTTGTGTTATATGTTTAGCAGCGCATCAAAGGGCCAATCCCTGCGATGTAGGAGAGCTGCAGTGGGGGTCCGACTATTAGTCGGTGGAGTGCCTCCTATGTGTGTATGATCGTGGCGTTATGCCTATGTATAAGGGATCTCCCTCTGAGGAGTTTTAGGAAAATGTTGGACTATAAACTATAAACGCAGGAATTAAGCTTTAGGGAAGCTTGTCCTGTAGCATTAGATTGACGCTTCTAGTCCCCGAGGCCATGAGGGTGTTTGTGTGTCATGAGCATGAGGTCCGGCTAGTGTTATAGCCAGTGCCGGCCCATTTTAGGTCCCATTAGTGGTGCGTCTGCTGGGAGCCACTTATAAGTGGTGGTTTTCGGATTTAGGGTTTCTAGGGACCAAAAGGACATTGGTTTATGTCCTCTGACAAGGACCGTCAAGCCGAAATCCAGAAAGTAAAACATGCTGAGAGGGCTAGACGGCGGTTAGAGATTGTAAGCCGTTATTCTCCTCAAAGGAGTAGCCCAGTACGTATACGAAGTAGTGGTCTTAGTCACTTAATTGCTTCACCTATTCCATTAGGTGCAGGAGGAAGTGTAAGATCTTCCTCTCCTCCACCGTCTACCCACTCTAAGTGGGGGTGTGAATTCGTCACTTCAAGCTCCTATTGTCACCATGGCACAGCCTATTGCGATTCCTGTGGGACGCCGGATTTACCAACCTTAGGAATTCCCTTGCCCATTTTTAATGGGTTAGCGAAAGAGGATGCAAACTTTCACATCTGTGAATTTCAGAGATTGATGTTCAATTATCGCATCGAGGACGAGGGACATCTCATGATGTTCTTCAATATGACGTTAAAAGGAAGGGCTGCGGTATGGTATCACAGCATAGAGTCTAGAACCATAACCACCATTGATCAATTCTATGCAGCTTTCCAAGCAGAGTATGCCCCTGAAAGAGGTGGCCAATATTGGTTGCGGGTCTTGAATGTAACACGTCAAGATCCTCATGAGAATGTGAAAGCATATGCTAAGAAGTTGAAGGAAGTATTCTGTAAGTTACAAACTTACATTCCCATTCCGTCGGCTGCCCAACTGCAATATTTCTTGCATGGGTTGGATTTTAATATCCAAGTACAATTGAGCAGTGTGGCCTTGGCAGATATAAACACCGCTATTATGCGAGCAGAGGGAAGCACGATTACAAACGGCTTACTCCTCTCGAATGAATGTTAATGGGGTTTAGTATCTAGCATCAATCCATCATTGACAAATGGAAGTCAAGGGAGGCCTATGACTAACCCTATTGGGAGAGGGAGTATGGTTCATAATGTATCTTTATTACCGGCTCCTCCCAGTGTGACTATGCCCATGGCAAGTCAGTTGGCTCCATCAAATGTTGGAGACCAAGTTTCAAATTCTAATGTTGTTCCTGTGGGCCAATAGCCAATGCCAAATCATATTGTTAGGCCAATGGAACAACAGGTTGACGATCGAGGCTACGAGTCGAGTGCATCTAATGTCCTTGGTGAAGTCAAGGATATGATGAAGCATTATACCGACATGATTTTCGAACAATATTTACAAATAGCCGTTGACGTTAATTTTTTGAAGAAGCAATAAAATTTGATAGGGAGTCAATGCCCTGAAGAGGGTGGACCCTCTAGACTCAGTTGTAAATGGTGTGGTGGACATCACTTCCCCAGAAATTGTCCAAATGCAAAATGTGACATTTGTGGGAAGTCGGGCCATTTAGCCGCTACCTGTTGGAGTAAGATTAGTTCTCTCCAACAAGGGAGTAAACAACCGGGCCCAATGAATAACTTGCAGTAGAATGATGCACCTAGGCAAATATTGCAGAGGGGAAAAACAAATATAGAAGAGTCGCCACAAGGCAACGGAGTCAGCCTTATTGAGGCTGTATGAGTTAATGATGCTGAAACCTCTAACTTAAGAGCCGTGACAAGGGGCCAAAAGGCTAAAGAGGTTGACAAAGATAATACAAAACTGGTTGATGCAAACCCTAAACAAGGGGATAAGGGGATGCAAGTCCAGAATTCTAGCATAGAAGGGGGACCGCTAAGGCCAGTTGACAAGAAATGCGACCCTAAGAAGGATGAGGAAGTGCCAAGAAAGAATGCAAGAGCTAAGAAAGAAGCACCAAAACCGGTCCAAAGACCAAAAGAGAGGATGGTTTGGTGAGAAAAGAGAGATTTGGCCAGTTATCATGACTTTGATTTAGCAAGTTCTCTTTGCGAAGTTAAACCAGATGTGAATCTCTTGCAATTGATCAAATTATCTCCAGGAGTATGCAAGGAATTTAAGAAGATCCTGCCTATCGGGTGTATTGTGAAACCTTTGGGCATAGCACGAGTAGGAGAAGATTGGTTTGACCATGCTGAAAAGAACTGCCCTAGGGTTCCAACTTATGTGGATGGAATACTAGTGGAACATGCCATTGTAGACACTGGATTCTCCGTCAACATCATGAGTTCAGAATTGATGGAGAGGTTGGGTCTAGGCATCCAGAAAGGTAGCTTCACCCTTTTGAGAATGGCGGATGATAGTCTAAGACAACTAGAAGGTTGCGTTACTAAGGTCCATGTTACAGTTGCAAGTGTAGAATGTTTCTTGGACTTTAGGGTGATAAGATTTGCAGGACACCCTAGCTATCGAGTTTTGCTAGGTAGGCCTTGGATCTTACGAATAGACTGTCAAGTCGATATACCCGCCGGTCGAGTAGTGCTAGGTCGAGGTACTAATCGAGTAATAGTCGATGCTTATCCTGAGTCTCCTCAAAGTGAGAGAGCTCCTTTATCTTCTACTGAATTAGAAATAGCAGACGATCCATCTGGTAGTGAGACATCATCCAGTGATGAATCTAAAGAGGGGTCTACTACAGAGGATATCTATTAGATAACTCTAAATGAGCTGATAGAGCCGCAAGATAGGATAAGAGACGTGGATGTGATTGAGTTAGACCTTGGCAGGTCGAATGATTCGCGGCCAATTAAATTAGGTTCTATGCTCAGTTCAGCAGAAAGGGAGGACTATGTGTCCTTGATTCAAGAATTTCGCGATATCTTTGCTTGGAGTTATGATGAGCTGAGAGGCATCCCTCCCAGCCTAGCTGTTCATACTATTTCTATAAAAGATGGCAGTCGTCCTGTCCGTCAAAAAGTAAGGCGTATGCCTTTTGAATTGAGGGATGGGCTGTTTGAGGAGTGCAGAAGTTAAGGAAAGCTGGGTTGATCTTCCTCGTACAACACACAGAATGGTGTTCACCATTTGTTATTAGGAAGAAGAAAAATAACCAGATTCGTTTATGTGTAGATTTTAGAGAGCTGAATAAGCAGACAGTTAAGGATTACTACCCGTTGCCATTTATTGACCAAATTTTGGATCAATTAGCGGGTAGGGAGATGTATTCGTTTATGGATTGTTTTGCAGGATATAACCAGATGGCAATTGCAGAAGAGGACAAGTTGAAAACAACTTTTATTACGGTCTTTGGTACTTTTGCATACCATGTGATGGCCTTTGGTTTAGGCAATGCACCTGGATTGTGGCAACGAACAGCAGACAAGACCTTTGGTGATATCTCCCCAGATGAGTTGAAAGTATTTATTGATGACCTGGGGGTAGCCACTGTAAGGGAAAGGATGTTGATTATTTTAAGAAAATGATTTGAGTGTTGCAGAAAATTTTGTATCGCTTTTAACCCACGGAAGTGTGTCTTTGAAGTACCTTATGGGCTATCGCTAGGCCATGTGGTCAGTTTAGTAGGGATAACAAACTGACCCTGAAAAGATCAAGGTTATAGTTGCTATGAGTCCACCACACACTCCGAAAGAGGTGCATAGCTTTCTGTCATCAATAGGGTACTATCAGAGGTTTATAAAATGCCTTGGTAGAAAGAACGTTGCCATTAACGAATTTATTATCCTTTAGCTATTCATTTGAGTGGAGCGACCCTTGTAAGGTAGCTTTTGAGGATGTGAAGTAGGAGCTAATAAAAGCACCCATTTTAAAAGCACCTAAAAGGGGTGAGGTGTTCTACATATTTTCGGCAGCCACCATGCATAGTATCAGCTCTGCTATTTAGCCCAAATTTGGGAGGACAAGTGGTATCATCCAATAGCTTTTGCTAATCGGAAATTGGGCATTTCAGAGATCAATTATACCTACATGGAGAAGTTGTATCTTGCGATGGTCTTTGGGACTAAGAAATTTAGGCACTACATCCTCTATGAAAAGGTAGTGTTCTATACGAAGGCGGAAGGACTTAGATTGCTTATGAACAAGCTGCAGCCGCCTGATTGTTTGGCAAAGTGGTTAATCACTTTGCAGGAGTTTGATTATGAGATTAAGAGTAAGCCACCGAGGTTGCAGGGTATTGTGGAATGCCTTGTGGATTTCGAGGAGCTGAAGGAGACTTTGGTTGAGGGAAGTGATATTGAAGAAGTGTTTAAAATTGATACAGCTTCTATTCCATCTTGATATGCTACTATTACGCATTATTTATCAACAAGAGAGACAGGAGCTGGTTTGTCAAAGTCTGAAAAGAGGAAAATCAAACAGCAGGCTTTGGAGTTTTCCTTGATCGCAGGGATGCTATATCGGCAAGGTGTTGATGATATCTATCACCGATGTGTGATGCCTGACGAGGTTCCTTTTATCTTGGAGGAGTGCCATGACTCTGCATGTGGAGGGCACTTTGCGGGACGGTTGTCGATGCAGAAAGCTTTACGAGCTAGATATTGGTGGCCGTCCATCTTCCAAGATTCTTTTGAGTATGTGAAGCGATGTGATACATGTCAAAGACATGACAGTAGAGAGAATAGGAAATGCTCACTTACACCTATCATGGCTATCCTTCCATTTGAGAAGTGGGGCATTGATTTTGTGGGTCCTATCACCCCGTCGTCTACTACCCAAAAGAGGTACATTATAGTAGCCACTGATTATTTTACAAAATGGTTAGAAGCGCGGGCGATGAGGCAGAACAATGCAAAAGAGATTGCAAGTTTCCTTTTAGAGCAGATTATCTGCTGCTTTGGTCCACCGAAAGAATTAGTGTTGGACCGTGGAACCCATTTCCTGAACAAAGTGATTAAAAGTTTGATAGAAGCTTGGCAGATCAAGCATAATAAAATGACTCCTTATAATCCGCAAGCAAATGGGTAGGTGGAAAGTACTTTGAGAAGAAACGAGACTGGGACAGGCAGCTGTATGTGGCAGTATGGGCGTGCAATACCACGTTCAAGCGAGCTACCGGCCATACTCCATTTAAATTGGTTTATGGGGAAGAGTGTGTGTTACCCCTTGAAATTGAGTTGCCAACCATACAATTTGCAATTAACCATTCTTTGGGTGATAAGGATTCCCTTTTTGAGCGTTTCACGACCTTAGCCCACCTGAATGAGCTGAAGTTGCAGAGCTTATTATACCAGGAGATAGCCAAACATCGGATGAAGCGGTTGCATGACCTTAGAGCGAAGAAATATACCTTTAAAAAAGGCCAATTAGTTCTGTATTACAATGCGCGTAGGGAGTTGTTTCCAGGGAAGCTGGAACCTAAATGGGATGGCCCCTA
This sequence comes from Lygodium microphyllum, assembly GCF_053477565.2. Classification (NCBI taxonomy): domain Eukaryota; kingdom Viridiplantae; phylum Streptophyta; class Polypodiopsida; order Schizaeales; family Lygodiaceae; genus Lygodium; species Lygodium microphyllum. The sequence continues at coordinate 132,215,270 of NC_141135.1, forward strand.
CAAGATAGTTAGGTTAGGGAAAAATAGGTCTACGGCCCTATTAGCTGATCTACAGGGAATAGAGTTTAAAAATAAGGTTAATCTTAATAAGATTAAACCTTATTATTTCTAAGTATGCTAATACAAAGAAAATGCATTGTAGGTCCATGTTGGGGATGATTTGAGACCTGCAAAAGAGCTTTAAAGCTGGTTGATGGGTTGGTTAATCCCTTATTTGGAGCACCCATATCTGGAGCAGAGATACCATCAGAGGAAACTTATCTGGTGGAGTAGAGGATAAAAAGTGATTGAGCAAGAAGATGGAACCTTTGTGTGGGAGATTAAAGTCTTTTGCCATCACTGCTTGCGACTGTTGACGAGTATCCCTGTTGAGTTCAATGAAGAAGGTGGGATGGAGCCGTCAATTCATCCTCTCAATATGCTAAACTTTGATTACCATAACTACGAATAGAGGAGTTCGCGATGGCAGGCTGTGTAAACCCATTGTGGACGTATACATTATATTTTGATGGAGCGTCCAGGGGCCCTAATAAAAAAGGAAGTGTTGGAGTAGTAATTCGAGAGCCTCGACGTAGAGTTACGATGAAGTCAGCTGCTTATCTCGGGGTAGGATTCACTAACAATATGGCGGAGTATAAAGCCTTGATTGTGGGACTGCATATTGCCAAACAGGGTGGTATTTGTCGATTGTTAGTAAAAGGGGATTCCCAGTTGATTCTGAATCAGCTAGATGGGACATACACAGTGCAGAATCCCATTCTTTGTATGTATCATCGAACTGCGATGACCCTACTTGAGGAGTTTGAGAGAGTGTCTTTTCAGCTGATTCCACGTTATTGGAATCAGTTTGTGGATTCATTGGCAAATCTTGCTTATGAAGAAGACATTTTCTTTAACTGTGGTCCTAGTTTGGATATTGTGATCAATGATGAAACAGGACCCGGTCGCTTGTGGGGAATGTTATCAGAGCATGCAATATATGGCAGACGATGGTTGATATGAGTGATGCAAAGAGTAGCCGAGACCAATCTACCGTTATTATCCTGGACCCATAGGTTAGTTAGACAACATGTTATGCGTACGCCTCTTGCTATCTATGCAGGAGGGATGGGTCATAACCTTATGCATTTAGTTTAGGGCTGCAAACCTATTTTTCCTCCTTGGAAAGGAGCTTATTATTGTATATTTGTGTTATTCCAGGGAAGGATGTGTAGGTGTTATTCTGTTTGATCTCGTTAGGAAAAGAGGGCCAGTTTTCTGTTTAGTGCAGGTGCGGTTAATGGTTGCTTGTTTTAGTTCTGTGCTAGACAAGTTCGGAAGAAGAGCTTGGAAGGAGCCTTTTGTTGCATGGAAGCTTCTTGTGGCCCTATCCAGGTGATATCTCTCCTTTATGAGTACTGTGGTTTTTATGCTATCTGTGTTTGTGTGCTTGTAAGGGATTTTTCTTTTCTTGTTGGTGACCGGAGTCCAAGGCATGAAGTCCCAGGTTTAGGTTAAGTATGTCTGAGGGAGGTTTGAGTAGTCGTTGCCTCTTGTAAAGACATTGTCAAGCATCAAAAGACCTGTTTTAGAAGGGAGTCCTAGTGACCTTGTTCTGCTAGCTTGCTAGGTAGCCGTTCTAGGAGTTTTTGTTAGTTGTGAGGCATTTAGAGAAGCCTGTCTCGGCGAAGGAAAAAAAAAAGATAATAAAGAAAAAGAAACCCTGAATATCTTAAAAAGCCAATAAATAAATACAAAGGTGTGTAAAAAGGGGTTCTAACCCCTAAAAAAATAGAAAAGAAAAGAAACAAAAAATTTATGAGCAGTTGATCATTGCCTTGTGGGGGCCTGGTAGGTTCTTGGGGACGAGTCAGACCTGAGGCCGATGCCTTGTCTTCCTAGGGGTGGCATCATGCTGGAAAAAGAATAAATTAAGGAAGGTTGGAGCGAAAATAAAAGTGAGCATCAGAAAAGGATTAAGTGTCGCCTTGTGAGGGCTTGGTATGTCCTTGGGTACTGAGACAGGACCTGAGACCGATGCCCTGTTCTCCCTGGGTCACTAAAAAAAAATGCACGCTTTGAATTATCGCCAGAGGCTTGGCATGATGGATATTCTAGACCGCATCTATAATCCTTCACCCCTGTATGTGGAGCGGAGATGGATGGGAGATTCAGGAATATACTACATAGCAGCCCACCGACTCACATACCTTCAGACCAACTTGAAGAGAATCAAGTGGATAGAGGATTTAAAGATCGTGAAGCTGTTCATCTTTGTCAAAGCTCACGTAAACGCAACTTTTCATGTTAGCAGTTAGCAAGTCAAGTAGAACAAGTATGTCTATGAAGAAGTGACCCAGGTGATCTCTGTTGTGATAGGATCAAAGTGTTAGGACACTATGAGAAGAACGGGTATCAAAGGAAGGGATACCCCAAGCTTCCTATGACTTACCGTTTCTTGAAAATCCATGACCCCACTCCATATTATTATTCTGTCCCTGTAGCCGATTGTAACACAATCCTATTTTTCCCAAACTGATGTATCAATCAGCCTATCTTACTTATCCAAAATAAATGTACTCAAAGGGTTATGCCCTCATGAATAAATAAGACTTTTTACAATTGTCTATCTTGATCGTAAATGTTAGCTAAGGTGTTGTGATTAAATCACTTGGCTAAAAAGCTGTGCTAGTCATGTTAATGTAATATGGAAACGCATGATAAGATGTTAACACAAAGAATCTTATTGTTCAGATGCAACCCTAAGCACAGGTTCCAAATCCGACTCTTGCACTAAGTCCAACTATGGTTCAAGAGAAGAAATTCCTTCTCAAACAAATTAAGCCACCCGAGTTTGATGGCAAGGGAAGGACTATTCAAGCCGATGCCGAGATCTGGATTGAGTCCATAGAGGACTATTTTGAGGCAGCAGGAACTGCACCTACTAACCAAGCCATGCTCGCCAAACTTAAGCTTACAGGCGAAGCGAGACTTTGGTGGAAACAGTGGTGCAGAGACCAAGCGATCTCGGAGGGGACAGTCACTTGGGATAAGCTTAAGACAGTTGTGTGAGGGAGGTGTCTACCACCTGCCTACCGCACACAAAAGATGAATGAATTCTATGATCTGAAGTAGCTAGGATTATCCCTTGAAGCAGATTATTCGAAGTTCGTTTCACTCCTAAAGTATGCACCCCCAATCGATATGACACAACAGGTGTAAAAATTCTGTGTTGGGTTTAATCCACCCATAAACACTCGATTGGAATCAATGCGCTCAACGAACCTACAAGACGCACCCATTCAAGTTGCTCCAATAATACAGGAGGTACAGACCAAACCAAGGAACAACAGGATTTGGCCTTACAAAGATTAGAATAAGGGTATGTCTATGGCTCAGACTAAGAGAGCGCAGGGTCAGAATTAGGGCCAAAGAAAGAAATCTAGGGCCAATGCTGTCAACAACTTTGTTCCAATACAAAGCAATGATCGCAACCCATGTTGCTTCCATTGCAACGAGCCCAGACACTTCAAGAGGGAGTGTCCCAAGCTTGGCAGAGGGCATCGCCAAGGGCAATTCCAAGGTCAAAATAGAGCCACTCATGGCCAAGGAACCATCGTTATGGCCAAAGGGAGAGCCTCCAGTATTTCCAACAAGGATATGGATGATGAAGAAGATCCATCCATGGATGCTGACATTGAGAGGGCAACAGTTCACACCACTCTTCACAAGAAGGGTCCAAATCGCCAATTCTTGGTGATTCAAACTCCATCAAAATATCAAGGTAAAAGCTTCAAAACCCTGATTGACTGTGGCAATACATATTTCTTCATTTCACCAATCTGTGCAAAAAGATTAGGGATAGCCACAATAGATGCATCTACTTTACTTGTGGAATTAGCAAATGGTCGTGAGGTTACTTGTACTAGGCAAACTGCTAAGGTGAAACTCCTACTGGGTGGGAAGCCAACTTCTGTGAGATTCAGGGTAATGAACCTAGGTGCCCATGAATGTTTACTCTAAATGGACTGGCTAATACCCATGGCTAATACCCAATGATGGCCACATCCACTATGGGAAGGGCCAAGTCTCCTTCCAAAATTCTGAGGGGGAACTAGTCGCGACTCAAGGTGAGACTGGTAAGCCAAAAATACAATTGGCAAAAGCAACACGGATAATAAAAGGTGTTCAAAAGGGTCTACTTGTCTACCTAATTAAACTGAATAAGCTAGATCAGAATCAAGAATCTGGAGAAGAACCTTCATGGTTAAAGGAATACACAAACATATTTCCTGAAGATCTGACGAAACTTCCTCGCTAAAGGGAAGTCGACCACGAAATCAAACTTGTGCCAAAAGCTGCACCGGTCTCGCAAAGAGGCCGTATAAGATGTCCATTTCGGAAGCTATCAAACTGAAAGAACAACTCAAGCAACTATTAGATCAAGGCTATATCCGTCCTAGCAGTTCACCATGGGGATGTTGGGGTAAAGGCGCCTCCGCTGTGCCGCCTCGTGTATTACTACACTGACAGTACCCGCCACTGCACAGTGCAGGTGGTGGGCACCCGTCGCATCACTTTATTCTTTACATTCATTCATTTTAGTGACTAGTAAATAAAGGAAGGCCCGGTCACACATTGTGACTGTTGGAGTTCCCATTTCTTGTCTCTCTCTTTCTTGCTCTTGCTCTCCCGCCATAGCTCGCGTGCAAGCTTCGATCCTTCTCACCTTTCAACTGGTATTAGAGCTTGGCTTCCTCTTGCTTGAGCTCAACTTGGTGCTTCTCCACCCTCGCATCGACTCCCTTCATGCATTGGGTCTCCATCCCGGTAGCCATAGCCGATCTCCCGAGCTTCCGACACTCCCCGGATTCCTGAGCTCCCTCCCGGCATTGTTGGGCTTCTTCAAGGCCTTGCTCTTGAGGTATTGCATCAGAGTTTGAAGGGTTTTACTTCAGTTCTCAGTTTTAAACAGGTGGAAGAAGAGGGGCAGCCATCATTTGAAGCTTCAAAGCTCCATATCTCCCTTGCCCTTTGCTTTGGGCATTCATGGCTTTGTTGTATGCCCTCTTTGGGGCCCTTTTGAGCCTCCCATCCACACCAACATTGCCACATGGAGCAGCCACTTCCTAGGACAGCCTGTGCTGAATTTGTGCCAGATTTTTGCTTGCCTACTCATCAAGTTTTCATCCTATATGCCTTGGCTCCTAAATGAGCACTTAAACAATGGTTTCTACAAGGCATTTGAGCTACTTTGAAAGCCTATTTAGGCCTTGTGCTTGGCATTGAAGCTTTGGGGATGACATTCTATGATTTGGGACTATCATTTACTATTATACAGTGCTGGAAACAGGGCAGCCATACTTGGCATTGGCATTTGATGCTTATACTCTACTTCGGTTACCTTGTTTGATGCCTGTATGCGGCCTACATGATGCCTAGTGCCTTGGGAATGTATGCACATGATTATGCCATGATTTTGGCCTGAAATATTGGCTGATTTGGGACTGTCATTTACTATTATACAGTGTTGGAAACAGGGCAGCCACACTTGGCATTGGCATTTGATGCTTATATTCTACTCCGGTTACCTTGTTTGATGCCCGTATGCGGCCTACATAATGCCTAGTGCCTTGGGAATGTATGCACATGATTATGCCATGATTTTGGCCTGAAATATTGGCTGAAATTTCTCTGTTTTGACAGTCAAACTTGGCTGTAATAACAGTGGGCTGAAGGTACTTTGGATGCTTTGTCACTTACCTATTGGTACCGGATGTATGCTTTGGGATTTGCCATCATGTATCTAACATTTGGGGACGACTTTGAGCTCATGTTTGAATCTATGGAATGTATTTGAGCTATGCATAAGATCCATCTTGGTTGGTATTCACTGGCATTTGGACCGACTTGGCATGCTCTTGGACTGCTTATGCCTCATGTCTATGCTTGACAGTTAGGCTTCATACATTACATGTTTTGGTTCGTGATATATGTCGCTTGGTTCATCTATGCTTTATCGACATTGGGAGCTTTGCCTTGGATTTATTTAAGCATTTCCGATTCAGTTTGATCATTTACTTGGTTGCTATCGGATGTCATTGAGTTGACAGAGATCTTATTTTGGAATTATGTATTGCTCGTTGGTTGCTTCCATCAGTTGCTTCATGTATGTCATGCTCTTGGGATGCGTATGATGTATTGACTTGGTCACTTGTCACTGGTACTTTGTCTTGGGTTGCTTGAGCCCTTGAGCTCATTTGTACGCCTTTTGTGCCAGTGGGAGCATCTTGCATGCTTACTTGACCTTCAGCAGCAGGGATTACATGCTATTGGAGCAGTCTATGTCATTGAGCAGTTACAGATATATTGAGACTTTGGGATTATACTCCGACAATTGGATGTTGCATTGAGTATATGTCTTGGTTCACAGGATGCTTATGAGCTGAGTCTCAGTTTTGGATCTGCTTTCTTTTGAGCAGACACCTATTTGTGTCAGGTTTTGGCAGTTGCGGGTACATTTTGCCTAGATTGTCTGGGGGTGTGCCTCTTATTGGCAGATGCTATTTGACATCTCTTGGTGTTATGCTCATGTATTTTCACTGTCGTTTGGATTTTCTTTGTCCTCTTTATGCCGGCTTTGGACGTAGCATTGTTTAGTTGAAATTAGATCCAATTTTGGGACAGTTTGCTCTCATTATTGCAGTTCTAAAATTTATTACAGCAAGCATTTATTACAGTTTCAAAGTAGCACTAGAGGCATGGATATCACCTTTGGAGAGGAAGTAACTCCTCTTTTCTTGCTTGGGACTCTGAATGAGTCATGGGATGTATTCCGCACTGCCCTATGTGCCTCTAGTGCTACTCTGAAATTGAATGATGTTGAGAGTGCTCTTTTGCAGGAAGAGGTTAATTGCAAAAACTTGGATGCCTCTCGTGTTTCACATGCTTTGATAGTTAGAGGCAGGAATGATCGTGGTCATGGCCGTGGCCGTGACTCGCAGAAGGGTTGGTCTAAATCTTGTGGAAAGTCACGTAGTAAGTCCCGTGGGTGCAACGCTAATGTCACTTGTCATCATTGTGGGAAAAAGGGCCATATCAGACCACAGTGTCATGAGTTGAACAATGAGAAGCGCAAGGATAAGGGGAAAGAGAAAGTGCAGGAGAAGTCCTCTGATCACAGCATAGTGCCTGCGAAGTCCAGCGTCAAGATTGAGGAAATTAATGTCATGCAGACCGAGGATTCCGATGGTGGTGATGAGTTCATACTTGCAGCTAGTTCTTCTGATGCCTCACACTTGACTGAGACACCTAGTATGTATGCATAGTGCTAGTTATTGGATTCAGGTGCATCCTTCCATGTGATGCCTTACCGTGAGTGGTTTCACTCTTACCGTACTGTATCTGGATCAGTCAGACTTGGAGATGACAGGTCTCTTGATATTGTGGGCTGTGGAGATATTCAGTTGCAGTTTTCCACTGGCAGTTCCTTTTTACTCAGGGATGTACGTCATGTACCTGCGCTTACGTGCAGTCTTATGTCTGCAGGACAGTTGGATGATGCAGGTTTCATGTTTGTTTTGGGGATTCTGCCTGGAAGATTACCAGAGGCAGACTTGTGCTTGCTAGAGGCGCCAAGGATGGCAGCCTCTATCCTCTTATTGTATCTGGGTCTTCTATAGACCATGTTTTGGCAGTGGGCTCTATCCCACATGTATCACTTTGGCATGCCCATTTGGGGCATATGTCTTTGAAGGGAATGAAAATGTTATCTGGTTTGCAGTATCTTCCGCCTTTGGACTATGCACGTTTTGACTCGTGTGATCATTGTCTTTATGGTAAGCATAATAGGTCTACGCATAAGAAATCGGGTAGACCATGCATGAGTGAGCCCTTGGCTTTGGTGCATTCAGATGTTTGTGGGCCCATGCCGTGTATGTCTATGGGTGGCGGGAAGTACTTTGTTACCTTCATTGATGATTTTTCTAGGAAAGTGTGGGCTTATCCCATAAAGCAAAAGTCCGAGGTCTTGGCAGTCTTTCAGTGTTGGCTTGCTCTTGTTGAGAACCAGACTGGGTATAGGCTGAAATGCCTTAGGACTGACAATGGGGGAGAATATGTCTCACATGCTTTTGAGCAGTTTTGTGATGACAGGGGTATTAAGTGTCAATTGACCGCCCCTTACACCCCACCCCAGAATGGTTTGGCTGAGCGCATGAACAGGAGCGTGTCTGCTCTATGCTTAGCCATATAGACCTACCACAGAGCTTTTGAGCTGAGGCAGTTTAGTACGGCAGTGCATGTCATAAACCGATCGCCTTCAAGTGGATTAAATTTCCAGGTTGTAGAGGAAGTTTGGGCTGGTAAGCCACCCTCTTATGCGCATCTCCGTGTCTTTGGATGTGAGGCATTCTACCATGTGCCCAAGGACAAGAGGAGTAAGTTGGATCCAAAGAGCATTAAATGCATCTTTCTTGGTTATGGTGATTCAGGAGAGATGGGCTATCACCTATGGGATCCACAGGCGCGGAAAATAGTACGCAGCCATGATGTACTCTTCCATGAAGACAAGATGCACAAGCAGCCTGAGAAGGTGGTTGAGATCCGCAGAGTGATCTTTCAGGAGGAGCCTAGAGTTCTTGCATAGCCAGTTGGACAGCCTACAGCTGCAGCAGATACTCATGGTCAGGGTGTTGGCCAGGCAACTGGGCAGGTAGCAGAGCCTTCAGTGAGACGGTCTGCTAGAGACAGATGTCCACCTGATAGATTTCAGCCCTCTATGCATTATGTTTTGGTTACAGATGCAAGAGAGCCTTTCACTTATGATGAGGCTATGTGCAGGGGTGACAGTCACTCCTAGGAGAGGGCTATGCAGTCTGAGATCGACTCCTTGCATAAGAATGAGACTTGGGATTCGGTTTCCTTGCCTAAGGGCAAGAAGGCTTTGCCATGCAAGTGGGTGTACAAGCAGAAAAGTACCCCTGGACACCCCAAGCCAGCATACAAGGCTAGACTGGTAGCAAAGGGTTTTAAGTAGGAGCATGGTGTAGACTTTGATGAAGTCTTTTCTCTTGTGGTTAAGATGACCACCCTGCGCTTGGTCTTGGCTTTGGTTGCTCAGCTTGACTTAGATCTATATCAGATGGATGTCAAGACGATTTTCTTACATGGGGACTTGCATGATGAGATCTATATGGAGCAGCCTAAGGGCTTTGCAGAATCTGGCAGGGAGCACCTAGTGTGCAAGTTGAAGAAAAGTCTTTATGGCTTGAAGCAGGCACCTAGGGAATGGTATCATAAGTTTGATGCCTTTATGCAGTCATAGGGCTACAATAGGAGTGCTATGGATCCGTGTCTTTACACGAAGAAAGCCCGTGATGGTTCATTGCTTATTTTGGTACTCTATGTGGATGATATGCTGATAGCAGGGAAAGCTCATGATGAGCTAGATGCTCTTAAATCTCAGCTGAAGAAGAGCTTTGAGATGAAGGATTTGGGACAGGCCTCTCACATCCTTGGTATGCACATTAGACGTGACAGGCATCAGGGACTCCTCTACTTGTCACAGAGGGAGTATATTCATAAAGTCCTTGAGCGCTTCCACATGCAGGACGTAAAGCCTATTGGCTGTCCATTGCCTTCTTATGTGAAGATATCACAGGCCGATTGTCCACAGACAGATGAGTAGAAGGCCGAGATGGCCCAGATCCCTTATGCTTCAGTAGTGGGCAGTTTGATGTATGCCATGATAGCCACTCATCCAGATATTGCCTTTGCAGTTGGTGTTGTTGCATGCTATATGGCTACACCTGGCAGAAAACATTGGGATGCCGTGAAGGGTATCATAAGGTACTTGAAGGGCACAACATATATGTGTATTTGCTAGGGCAGCCAGGATACAGGGGTCGTGGGGTACACTGACTCCGATTATGCAGGACATGCAGATAGTAGGAAGTCCACTTCTGGCTATGTATTCACCTATGTTGGAGGTGCTGTCTCTTGGATGTCCTGGGTTGAGAAGTGTACGGCTTTGTGTACCACTGAGGCCGAGTATATTGCAGCCACTGAGGCTTCCAAGGAGGCCATATGGCTAGGCCGTCTAGTTGCTGACCTTGGGATTGATGCTATACCTACACTACATTCGGATTCTATGAGTGCCATTCAGTTGGCTAAGAATCCAGTCTTCCATGCGAAGACGAAACACATTGAGGTGAGGTATCGCTTCATACGTGGTGTCATGGAGGACAAGTCTGTTGACCTTGTCAAGATCTCCACTGACGAGAATCCTGCAGATCTGCTCACGAAAAGCCTCACTACTGAGCGCTTTGCCTTCCTCAGGAGATTGATGGGCGGTGGATGAGATGTTGCCTTTCCTCATCCCTTGTACCTATGTACAGTTGTACTGTCTTTTTTCTTTTATTTTCTCTCTCACTGGGGCAGACTCGCCTTTAAGTGGGAGGTTGTTGGGGTAAAGGCGCCTCCACCGTGCCGCCCCGTGTATTACTACACTGACAGTACCCGCCATTGCACAGTGTAGGTGGTGGACGCCCATCGCGTTAGTTTATTATTTACATTCATTCATTTTAGTGACTAGTACACTTCGAATTCCTAGTGATGTCATTCGGGCTAACAAATACTCCTGCTACCTTCAACAGATTAATGCAGGATATCTTTAGGCCCTATCTTGATGACTTCGTACTTGTCTTCTTTGATGATACCCTAGTCTACTCAAAATAGGAAAAAGATCATGAACCCCAGCTTCCCATTGTTCTTGAAACAATGAGAGTACACAAGCTTTATGCCAAGAAGAAAAAGTGCGCATTTTTCAAGCGACAGATTGAATATCTGGGATTCATTGTATCAGCAAAAGGAATTTTAGTAGATCCGATGTTCTGGAATGGACAACGCCAACTTCTATCAAAGAAATACATAGTTTTCTTGGATTGACAGGGTGGTACAGAATTTTCATCAAAGATTATGCTTTGATTGCGCAGCACCTCTGACTGATCTATTAAAGAAGCAAGTCGCAATTGTATGGTCACCTGTTGAACAAACCAGCTTTGACAAACTAAAGCAAAGCTTAGTATCAGCACCCATCCTGAAACTTCTTGATCTTAGTAAGGAGTTTGAAGTGGTAACTGATGCTAGCGCACTTGCTTTAGGATGTGTACTTATGCAAGAAGGTCATCCCATAGCATATTCTTCAAGAAAATTGAAGAGGCATGAAAGGAATTATGCTACCCATGACCTGGAGTTGTTGGCTATCATCCATGCTCTCAAACTTTGGAGACATTACTTGCTAGGTAACAAATTTTCCTTAGTAACGGACCACAAGAGTCTTAAATGGATATTTATCCAGAATGAGCTTAATATGAGGCAACGTCAATGGATCGACGTGCTGGAAGAATATGATTTTGAAATCAAATATAGGCCTGGAAAAGAGAATCCGGTTGCCAATGCACTCAGTCGCAAGGCATTTTCTAAATTCTCTCATTTTGCAAGATCCATCAACAGCGAGGTCTCTAGCCACAAAGTATCAATGCTAAACAACCCGGTTCTTGAGCTAGCAAAAGAAGGGGCATATCATGACCTGGTCTATCAGAAAATGTAAGGGAGATCCCCATTAAGGATCAAGACCTAAAGCTAAAGACGAAGTATCAAGAATTCTCCATCAGTAGTGGACTTGTCTACTTTAGGACAAGATTATGTATCCTTGCAAGCCAAACTCTCAAGCAAAAGATATTGTGGAAAGCCCATGACTCCCCTTTCTCAGGACAGTCTGGTTATGCCAAGACCCTTAATATGGTCAGAAAGAGCTATTATTGGAAAAGGCTCAAGGGTGATGTACTCAAATATGTCATGCAATGTTTGTCTTGTCAACGCATTAAGGCAGAACATGCCAAAATGCTTGGGAAATTGTAACCACTTGACATTCCCCAAATGAAATGGGAATTCATTAGTATGGGCTTCATTGTTGGCTCACCCCAAGTTCAGGGAGGATATAACTCTATTATGGTTGTAGTAGATATGCTCACCAAGGTTGCACATCTCATCCCTGTCAAGACAAACTATAAAGCTTCAGACATTGCAAGATTATTCATCAAGGAAATATTCAAGCTTCATGGGTTACCCGGAAGAATCATTAGTGATTGTGACTCTCTTTTCACATCACACTTCTGGAGGGCTATCTTTGAGGCTATTGGAACTCAACTTTGTTTCAGTACAGCTTTCCATCCCCAAACTGATGGTCAAACAGAACGAGTCAATCAAGTCATTGAAGATATGCTTAGGGCATACTGCTATTGCGAACCCAAAAAGTGGATTCAATACTTACCAATGGTTGAGTTTGCCTACAATGCTTCTTACCAACACAGTATTTAGATGACCCCTTTTCAAGCATTGTATGGGCATGATTGTTGTACCCCTTTGAACTTCTCAGATCCAACTTTGAGGGTAGAAGCCTCTAGACAGATGCTAGAAGACATGGATGATCAAATAACACCATATTGGGGAATATGGGAATTTCCCATAAGTTTGGGACACGTGGTCAAATCTTTGGATTTGTCATAACTTGAACACTATAACTCCAAATTGAGAGCTCTATAGCTCAATAGATTCCATTTTTCAAGTGCTTTCCAATGATAGGTCACATCATATGGTTTTAAGAAACTTATGGGCATGTTATCCAAGTGCTACCTTTTTAGTATTAAGAAGATGGGAATTGGGAGATTCCCAAACTCACTAATCTTATGCTAAATCAAATCAATAAGACAAGACATTCAAGCTGCCAAGGATAGACAAAAGGCATACACTGAATTGAAATGGCAAGATAGATCCTTCGTTGAAGGTGATATGGTCTTCATCCGTGTACACCCTAAAAAGAGTTCATTGTCCTTGGGAGAGTACAAGAAGCTAAGTCCAACGTATTGTGGACCCTATAAGATCACCAAGTGCCTAGGACCTAATGCTTATTGACTATAGCTGCCCGCAACTCTAAAGATTCATAATGTATTCCACGTTAACCTATTGAAAAAGTATCTGCCTAATTCGAATCATGTACTTGATGATCAACAAATTGTAATGCCTAGCCAAGGAGTCCTTGAGCTACGGCCTAATAGAGTCCTAAATATTAGGGAGAGGCATTTGAGATCAAGGACCTTGAGAGAATACCTCATCTAGTGGAAAGATTATCCCCAAGAGGATGCCACCTGGATGGATGAAGATACTCTCAACCAACAATACCCTTAGGTCTTCTCGAGATGAGGACATCTCGATTCCTCTAAGGGGGAGAGGATGTAATATTCCCCCCCGTGACCCCCATGCCTCCCCCCATGAGAATACCCCCCAAAAAAAAATTCAATTTTTTTAAAAATTTTTTACTCTCCCTCTCTCTCCCCTTGCCGACTGCATGGTGAGGAGAAAGAGAGAGAGAGGGAGTAAGGAAGTGAAGGGGGGGCATGCAGCCCCCCCAGGTGGAGGGTGGCGGTTGTGAACAATTGTTTCCCCTCCCCCCTACCACCTCCCCCACCATATAAGGAGGTAGTGCCCCCCATGTGATCATCTGCTACAGTGCCCCCTCCTCCCTGGTGAGCACACCGCCCTCCCCTCCGTCGTGGCCTTCAGCAAGCTCCCTCCCCCCTCGTCGATAGCTAGGACTCCCTCCCCCCTAATCTACAGCAGCAATGCCACCCAGCTCCTCCCCTGCTCTGCCAGGCCGCCAAGAAGCCCCCCGTGATGTGTGTGTGTGTGTGTGTGTGTGAGAGAGAGAGAGAGAGAGAGAGAGAGAGAGAGAGAGAGAGAGAGAGAGAGAGAGAGAGAGAGAGAGAGAGAGAGAGAGAGAGAGAGAGAGAGAGAGAGAGAGAGAGAGAAGAAGAAGAAGAAGAAGAAGAAGAAGAAGAAGAAGAAGAAGAATAATAATAATAATAATAAGAGGGAGAAGAAGAAGAAGAAGAAGAAGAAGAAGAAGAAGAAGAAGAAGAAGAAGAGGAAGAGAGAGAGGGAAGGAGAAGAAGAGAAGAAGAGGAAGAGGAAGAGGAAGAGGAAGAAGAAGAAGAAGAAGAAGAAGAAGAAGAAGAAGAAGAAGAGGAAGAGAGAGAGAGAAGGAGAAGAAGAGAAGAAGAAGAAGAAGAATAAGAGAGAGAGAGAAGGGGAAGAAGAAGAAGAAGAAGAAGAAGAGAGAAAGAGAGGAGAAGAAGAGAGGAAGAAGAAGAAGAAGAAGAGGGAGAGAGAGAAGGAGAAGAAGAGAGGAAGAAGAAGAAGAAGAAGAGAGAGAGAGAGGAGAAGAAGAAGAAGAAGAAGAAGAAGAAGAAGAAGAAGAAGAAGAAGAAGAAGAAGAAGAATTCCTGAAAATACGCCTCTTTCCCCTTCAATCTCTTCCTCCACTCAAGGAAAAGTGACGAATCCTACATAAGAGAGTGGGAGAACTCTATCACTCGTACACGTGTCTTTGAGTATGGTCCTGAAGCGTAGTTCCACAAAGATGGTCGGGAACCCTGCAAGCGTGGATGGAGGTTCGAAACAAGGTGGCACCACAACTGTGAACGGTTCATCAGGCATCAATACCACTGGAATCACGGCATCACTCCAAACCCAGGTATGAACTTAGTTGTGATGTATGTAATGAGCAAGATAATTTTTGTTGTGAGATGGCATCATAATAGGTGAAATTGATTAGATAATTGCATCATAAATTACTCACAAGAATTCATGCATAAAGTGCATTGTTCCTTGCACAAGTACTTACTTAACATGCGATTCAGAGGACATTGAAAGAAACAAAGTGCATGTCCGCATCACAAGAAGGATTCTAAGGTACACGTAATAAACTGCAAAAAAGGTTAAAGTGCAGTTAGACCCATACAATGATCACATAAAGATAGATCATTCAAGAAGGTTATATATCGTGTAAATAATTACATAGAGGATAATGTTAAGATTGCATGCATAGAAAGTACCTTCGCATGTGTGGCATAAAATAACGCATAGATTATATCAATATTGTAAGTATTGAAATGAAGGCATGGCATTATGTTGCATGCCTTAAAGTTATTGGGAAAATTCAACGTTGTTTGTAATTTACCAAATGGGACTGAGATCCATGAATCCCATGACAAAGTCCTTGGTGACTTCAAGAGGGATAGGTAAAAGCTTAGTGCTTGTGAGCATTATTAAGAGGGCTATAGAAGATTATACTTAAGTCGGAGTAGGAACTGTTCTAAACAGAGCCATCTTGACTAGCCATGGTCAAGGGGATAGATAATCTTGATCAATTAGGATCAAAGATAAAGTTACATAGGTACTTCAGGGAATCTAGGAGATAACTAGCAAGTTGACCAACCGAGGACGATGGGGTTGTCCATGGTCCTAAGGTAAGGATAATTAGGGTCGGTAGGGTACAAACCCTAACCCAAAGAAAAGGGAAACAAGCAACCTAGCTTTCCAAGCCTTTGGATTCTCGCCAAGTCGCGAACGATCCATGATCGAATGGTGGGAGCATTCGGGAAGAAGGAATCACACCTTAGCAGTTGGTTGTACAAACGACCTTTGAGATGATCGTGATTGCACACTTAGGTACATTGTTTGAACTTCTTTACTCAATGAACTAACTCAAGGCAAAACGCTTAATGCTTCAGGTTAAAAGCTTGGAGGGAGAGGCAAGTGTAGTTACCTCCGATTGTCTGCCTAGCCCTATCCAAGGGGGTTGTTAGCCGCGCCGAGTATGTGGACCGAACCCGCCACGAGAGGTCTCTCAGTGGGTGCCGCTTGGAGCGGGAGGACGCTTGGGTGCCAGGGGAGGCTCTGGCTCCTTACCTCCGGACCCGACACAAGAGGCGGACGTGACTCGAGATGGGATCTCGAGGCCCGTGTACTAGTCTATGCGTGAAACTTGGAGCAGCAATCATGTTGATTGCTGGGATAGCCTTCGGACGTGATACTTGATGTATTCCGGGACTATGATAAATAAAGATCAGATATTTGAAAAAGGAACTTGCTTGACATGTTTTTTGTGTCAATGCCTAAGTTACGTGAAGGAGTCTGTGTTTAAACTGATTAATTAAGGAAGCTGCTTTTGCATGTCAAACATAATGTGGTAGGTAATTAAATAACTAAGAAAACCGAGGAAAGTGTGATGGACGTGACTTGGGTCTGTCCTATGGAAGGGTGGTCCCGGTTAGCTGGGAAATTTTCTTAAAAGACGAGATAATGAAACTATGAAGACTTAGAATCAGTAGAGTTAGAATCCCGATTTATGCTATTTTAGGGGAAAGGAATGGGACTATGCCTTATGGCAGAGAGGTTGAGCTTCGCATCCCTCTTGTTTCCCATTCTCCGTGAACCAAGTGCAGCATGAATCCGCTTCGATTCTGTTGTTCCTACGCAAAGTGGTTCATCTGGAGCTCGACGCTAGCTACTCCCTAGAGACTTTGCTGATAGGAAGGAAACCCTAATTTCAGGTCGGTCCTAAGTAGGAACGGCCGGACACTTCCACTTGGGAAAGACTCGGGAAGACCTAGATTGCAAACCCTGTGACATTCCTTGCGAGTGCCAAGCATTGCTTTCTAGACTCTCTTCTCGATGGGTTGCTAAGACGTGTCCCACAAGTGGATGACCAAACACGTTACACTCTTGATCTTGCATCAATCCAGTGCATGTCAGACAAGCAGTCTTCACCCCATTCTTCTCTTTCTTTTTTTCACATGAATGTCTCTTGGAGGAGAGAGAGAGAGTCTGAATTCAAAACTCCATAACCAGGTAGCCATTCCCTGAGAAACGACCGATGAGTAATGGGGAGCAATAAATTGCAGAAGTCCGCCTATATAATTGGATCTATGGGTTGTTCATTGCCCCAAATCCCCTTCCATAAATCGCCATGGCATGATGTAGGTAGCTCTTCTTCTTTACGCCATTTTTTAAAAAATGCCCCCTTCCATAGTTGAAAATTTTGGGAGGGGGTCCTCAAGGGCCATGCCCTTTTAATTCTTGCCTACTATTTAACCATCCAAGTGTCCGGCCTCCAGTTCCTCTCGCATCCGGTACCCGATTTTGCATATCAGAACAATCTTGCCTACCATTTAACCATCCAAGTGTCCGGCCTCCAATTCCTCTTGCATCCGGTACCCGATTCTGCATCAGAACAATCTTGCCTACTATTTAACCATCCAAGTGTCCGGCCTCGAGTTCCTCTCGCATCCGGTACTCGATTTTGCATCAGAACAATGTCATGAATTATTGGAAACTTGTCATGCTTCAATCTGGCACCTAGAAAAATTATGAAAAATCTACAACCATTATAAAGGTCTGTCTTTTAAAATAAATTGAATTCCCATATTCCACAACCACTTAAAATTGTCGAATCTGTGTCTTCCTATTTCAGTGATCATTTTTGCTTTTAATTATATATTTCGGCACGTCTCTGGCTCTTTTTTCAGCTTAAAATCCTGCTCTCATTAGTGACCATGGGATAGGGCAACTCAGCCCATCGAATCCACAAACTGAGCCACACATAAAGAAACTATAAAGAGCATCAAGATGCTACAAAGAATAATATACAATAAAATACAAACATAGCTCTCACCCCACCCCTTGACAAAATCAAGGCATAAAACCCACAAGGGATAGGCTAAGTATAAATGGATAGAGATCCAAAGCTAGTCACTAACTAACTACTCCAACCGCTTTTAAAAACCCACAAGGGATAGGCTAAGTATAAATGGATAGAGATCCAAAGCTAATCAGTAACTAACTACTCCAACCCAATCAAGCTTTTGAAAACTACCAAAGAAGCCTTCCTACGTGGTGATCTAAACTACATGTCTACCCTAGGACAATTGGACCAGGAACTCCTACTAGGCGAGGACTCCTATAGCCTAGTCTTTCATTTCTAACTACTTTTGATTTATCACTTTTGAGTACTTATTTAGAACTTGATACTCAGGCATATAAAAAGGAGGGAGTCGAGCGTAGTGACCCAAGGAGAATAGGGCATTGGCCTTAGGTCCTAACTCAGTACCCAAGAACCTACCAAGCTCTCACAAGGCAACACTTAATCCTTTTTCTTTCACTCACTTTTATTTTTTCTCCAACCACCCTTTTTTTTTGCTAGACATCACCCCATCAGCTTCGAGTCTGTTGACTCATCCCTAGAAACCTACCAAGCCTTTGTAAGGCAATGATTATCTGCTCTTTGATTGTTTTTTCATTTATTTTCTTTTTCTTTTGTTCAGGGGTTAGAAACCCTTTTTACACACCTCTGCATACTATAGTATTCAAATATATGCACTATTGCTGCTCTTTCTTTTATTTAGCAAGCTTCTCTAGCTACCTCACAACTAACAGGAACTCCTAGAAACAGCTGTAGCAAGCTAGCAGGATAGGGTCACTAGGACTACATTTTAAAACTATTCTTTAGAGTGCTCAATAATGTCTTTACAGGAGGTAGACAATTGCTTAGACCTCCGTAGACACATATAACTTTGGGACTTCATGCCTTGATCACTAGTCCCCAACAAAACAAAAATCCCCACATACACATAATTATGCAATATAAAGGGAAAAAACACATAAAGGAAGGAGATCACTTGGACTTAGTGTCAAGATTGTGGGAGAGAAGGAAGGAGTCTCACTTGAATCTTTCTTGCTTGCACAATGGGGGAATACACACAAGGGTGGAGGCTGAAAACAATTTTCCTCTTCTTAGTTGTGTAAGCCAAAAGAACTCTCATACAAAGAAATAGAAGAACCCTATATATGGGTCTTAAACCAAACTCAACTAACTAAGGTGGCATACTAACTGAGCCACGAACTAGAGTAGATAAGGATAACTGTCATGTAGCTATTATTCATGGGCAGTGTACCAGCCGCGTCTGCAACTGACAAGTCGGTGACATAAATACACAACGGTCACCCTGGCGTATCACGAGTGGAGCTCGATATCTCAACACTCCCCCTCAAGCTCAATCCCAATTCTTGCACACCAAGCAGGTCTCTGAACTTGCGCAGCTTCTCTGCGCCCAATGCCTTCGTGAATATGTCAGCTACCCGATCCTCTGTGCTGACATAAACTAGATCAATAAGACCTAGTAAAACCCTCTCTCGCACATAGTGATAATGCACCTCAATGTGCTTTGTTCTAGCATGGTAGAGTGGGTTATTTGCCAAGTGTATACTACTCATGTTGTCACAATAAATGACAATTGGCCCATCTGTAGACTGATGCATATCATAAAGTAGCTTATGCAACCAAGCTACCTCACATGCAGCCATTGCTACACCCCTGTACTCAGCCTCTGTGCTCGACAAGGCAACTGTAGGCTGTTTCTTGCTGCTCCAAGTGATTGGAGCACTCCCAAAAGAGAACACATATCCACTGGTAGATCGTCTATTAGAAATACTACCAGCCCAATTAGCATCAGTGTATCCATGCAACTGTATCTGAACCCCAGTCTCATAAAATAGTCCATACTGCAATGTGGACTTCACATACCTAAGTATGCATCTAGCCGCATCCAAATGTGGTTTCCTTGGAGCCTGCATAAACTGACTTACGAATCCAACAGCATAGCTCAAATCTGGCCTAGTAATAGTCATATAAATCAAACTTCCTACTAAGCGTCTGTACATAGTGGGGTCTTCTAGAAGCCCATCTGCATCTGTGCTCACCTTCACATTCTGCTCCGAAGGAACTGAAATAGGCTTACAGCCTGTCATCCCATATTTGGACAGCATGTCCAATCCATACTGCCTCTACAAGAGCTGTATCCCACTTGGTGATCTAATCACCTCAATGCCTAAGAAATAACGCAGCTCTCCCAAATCCTTCATCTCAAACTTCTGCTTCAATAGCATTTTCACATGAAGGATATCTTCATCACTGTCACCTGTCATAATCAAATCATCAACATAAATGACAAGCAGCATAATACCTTTCTTTGTTTTTCTCACATAAAGTGAGAAATCTGCCTTGGAAATCTGAAAGCCAATAGTGACAAGATACTATCCTATCTTGTCAGACCATGCTCTAGGTGCTTGCTTCAAGCCATACAAGGCTTTCTTCAACCTGCAAACAAACTCAGGATGAACATCATGCACATAACCTGGCGGCTGCTCCATATAGACCTCTTCTTGCAAATCACCATGCAAGAAGGCATTCTTTACATCCATCTGATGTAAAGACTATCCCTTTGATGCAGCCATAGCAATGAGTGCTCTTATGGTTGCCATCCTTGCAACCGGACTAAATGTTTCTTCATAGTCAATGCCATATGTTTGTGCATACCCCTTGACTACTAATCTTGCCTTGTATCTGTTCACAAAACCATCTGCATTGTGCTTCACCTTATAAACCCACTTACAGCCACTTGCATTTTTACCTTTAGGCAAAGGTACCAATTCCCATGTAGCATTTGTTTCCAAGGCATCCATTTCTTCATCCATGGCTTTCTCCCATTTTTCTTTTCCCATGGATAGCTCAAAAGAAGTGGGTTCTGGTTCCTGTATCACTTTGACCATATATGCATAGTGAATGGTTGTAAATCCATCATATTTCAGCCTATCCACAGGATACCTAGCTCTCATAGACCTGCGCAAAGTAGGTTCACTCCCAGGTGCTCTCAAAACATCCCTGGTCTTCCTTACTCCAAGTGTAACAATAGAAGGAATACCCAACTCATCATCAATGCTCTGTTCTGAGCCACTGGATTCACCGTCCACATAAGAGTGACCTGCATTCACATCAAACATGGGCTGATCAACCTTCTCTTTTCCTTTTCGTGATACCTGCATGCCACTATCTGCATTGCTTTGAGAAGATTCTCCTGATCTCAATCTGCCTGTCCATGGCGAAGAATGTGAACCATTGCTAGAGGACGCTCCAGGTCCACTAATATTTTGTGACTGTTGCTGTGAATTCTGTGCAACATTACCATTTTGTGCATCTACATCATCAATCACATTTACTGGTTTATACCAGCTACTCATCTCATCAAAAACAACATCTCTGCTCACTGTAAACTTACGAGTAGAAGGGTTATAGCATCTATACCCTTTTTGCTGCAGAGAGTAACCAATAAAGATGCACTTCTCAGCTTTTGGATCCAACTTGGATCTCAACTCATCTGGCACATGTACATAGGCAATGCAACAAAAAATTTTTAAATGAGAAATATCTGGTTTCCTACCAGTATACCTCTCCTCTGGAGTCATTCCATGTATTGCTGCAGTGGGAGTCCTGTTCATTATGTAGACTGCTGTAGCAACTGCTTCAGCCCAATAAAAATTTGGCAAGTCTTTTTCATTGAGCATGGCACAAGGTACCTCTCCAATATGCCTGTTTTTCCTTTCTGCAATTCCATTTTGTTGTGGGGTATGACTGCATGAATATTGCTGCTTTATGCCATGCTCCTGCAAGAACTTTGCAAACTCATTTGAGAGGTACTCTCCCCCTCCATCTGACCTTAGGCATTTTATCTGCAAGCCTGTTTCTTTTTCAACCATAGCTTTAAGAGTTTTGAAATGCCCAAAAACTTCAGTTTTCTTTTTCATAAAATACACCCAAACTTTTCTGCTATAGTCATCAATAAAAGTGACAAAATAATGACAGCCTCCAAGAGATGCAGCTTTAGTAGTCCACACATCAGAGTGGATTAATTCCAATGGCTTCTCACTCTCTTGAACATGTCTAGGAAATGGTTTCCTTGCCTGTTTTCCAAACTGACAGGCTTCACATACCTTATGCATTTCTGCAACCTTGAAATTAGGCAAACCTGCAACAATATTTTGGGCCTACATTGATTTAAGTCGCTGTACATTAACATGACCAATGCGTTTATGCCAAATATCAATATCTGCAACTACACCGGTCCCATGTGCAAACATTGCTGCACTCAATTCAGACATGTCTGCATCCAATGTAAACATTCTTCCCTTCTTCTTTCCTTTTGCTATCAAGCGACCTTTATTTTTCATATCCTCAACAAAGCATCCATGAGGATTAAATCTAACCTGCAAGCCCTGTTCAACCATTTGACCAACAGAAACTAGATTCTTGGTGATATTTGGGACATGAAATACATCGGACAGGTATTTCTTTTTCCCATCCTGCATAGACAAAGGAATTTTTCCAATCTGCACAATAGGATGTGTAGTATCATCACTAGTCTCCACAAATCCTGGTTTTTCCATTTTCCTTGCATCCTGCATCCATTCTGCATGACCTGTCATGTGGTTTGATGCACCTGAGTCAACATACCATACATCATTGCTTTCTTCTGCACTTGTCACAGAATTGTTCATGTGCTGCACCATGAACAAATGCTCATTTCTGTCATCACCCTGTCTACTAGAGGATGCATAATTTCCTTGTTGCAGTTTTCCATTCATGATGTCATTCTGCTTTTTATAGCAATCTTTAGCCATATGACCCATTTTACCACAGTAGTAGCATTCAACATTACTTTTTGCATTTTGGCCTCTTTGCCATCCACCACGACCTCTTTGGCTCCCCCTGCCTCTAGAGTTACCACGTCCTCCTCCATAGGACTGGTTTTCTTGAGCTTGCTGCATATTCTGATTTCTACCACGGCCTCCAAATCGGCCTCCTCTACCTCTGCCTCTACCTCTTCCAGCATTTGAGTAGAAGACAGCTTCTTTTGAAGTTCCTCCTGAAGAAGATGCACCACCATTTCTCTGCTCCTCAGAAATTAGAAGAGCAATCAACTCCTCAAAATCAGAAAATCTTTCACGGACGGAAATGGATGTCCGAAACTGCGTATAATCCTTTCCTAGACCATTCAAGGTCACAGAAACTAAATCATCATCTTCCACTGGCGGCCCAATGGAAGCAAGTGCATCTGCAATCTTCTTCACCTTCATGTGGTAGTCATTGATGCTCATATTTTCTCTTTGCACATTATGCAATTCTTGCTTGAGCTGCATTTTCCTGGCTTGCGTATTTGTGCTATACATGTTTGACAAAGTATCCCATGCCTCCTTTGGCGTACTTGCATCCTGACTATGCACAATCATAGAGTCTGAAATACTGATAGACAACCAGTACATAACTTTCCTGGCTCTCTCATGCCATGCTTTAAATGCCTGCATTTGCTGTTGATTGGGAACATCAGGAAGAACTGGTTCTTCTTCATTTCCTGCAACAAATTCCCAATATCCTTTTCCCATAAGGAAATTTGTCATTCTAAATTTCCATGCTTGGAAGTTGTTCTTGTCAAGCTTTTCAGTGACAATCTGTGAAAGAGAATCAGATGCCATTACAGAAGACTGCAAAAAATTCTGTCACTGCAAAAACCACAGCTTCACCCTCACAAGGGAAAATCTGCAAAACTGGCAAAAGTGGTATTTGACCACACAGTCACTTCCTAGTGACGATTTTGCATCAACAGGCAACATGGATGATTCTGTAACTCCCAATGTCTCTGCGCATAAGCATACAATGCAATTTTTACAGTAACTATTCACCGACCTGTAGAACAGTGGCTGCACAGCATAAAACTAGGCCTTTTCCTGAGTGCGTGCAGAAAACTTCCGCCTCCAAAACAGGCCCCGAAATGGCCTCAAATAAAAAAAACAAGGTCGCCAAGGGCTAAAGGCCTCTCCTGCAGCATATACTGCCCTCTTGCTTCACCGCGAAGGGCGTCTCAACCTGAGACAATGCACTCCTGCACTTTCCGGCTGTGCTACCTGCAGAGATCTGCTCCCAAAACAGAAAATGAAAGCAACACTGCTCCTCTTACCAGAACACCGCGAGCTTGGCTTGCTTTCTTGAGCTCCTTACCACGAACAAGGCTCTGATACCATGTCAAGATTGTGGGAGAGAAGGAAGGAGTCTCACTTGTAGCTTTCTTGCTTGCACAATGGGGGAATACACACAAGGGTGGAGGCTGAAAATTGTTTTTCTCTTCTTAGTTGTGTAAGCCAAAAAGAACTCTCATACAAAGAAATAGAAGAACCCTATATATGGGTCTCAAACCAAACTCAAGTAACTAAGGTGGCATACTAACTGAGCCACGAACTAGAGTAGATAAGGATAGCTATCATGTAGCTATTATTCATGGGCGGTGTACCAACCGCATCTGCAACCGACAAGTCGGTGACATAAATACACAACGGTCACCCTGGCGTATTACGAGTGGAGCTCGATATCTCAACACTTCCAACATTTGAGTAGAAGACAGCTTCTTTTGAAGTTCCTCCTGAAGAAGATGCACCACCATTTCTCTGCTCCTTAGAAATTAGAAGAGCAATCAGCTCCTCAAAATCAGGAAATCTTTCGCGAACTGAAATGGATGTCCAAAACTGTGCATAATCCTTTCCTAGACCATTCAAGGTCACAGAAACTAAATCATCATCTTCCACTAGTGACCCAATGGAAGCAAGTGCATCTGCAATCTTCTTCACCTTCATGTGGTAGTAGTTGATGCTCATATTTTCTCTTTGCACATTGTGCAACTCTTGCTTGAGCTGCATTTTCCTGGCTTGCGTATTTGTGCTATACATTTTTGACAAAGTATCCCATGCCTCCTTTGGCGTACTTGCATCCTGAATATGCACAATCATAGAGTCTGAAATGCTGATAGACAGCCAATACATAACTTTCCTGGCTCTCTCATGCCATGCTTTAAATGCCTGCATTTGCTGTTGATTGGGAACATTAGGAAGAACTGGTTCTTCTTCATTTCCTGCAACAAATTCCCAATATCCTTTTCCCATAAGGAAATTCGTCATTCTAAACTTCCATGCTTGGAAGTTGTTCTTGTCAAGATTTTCAGTGACAATCTGTGAAAGAGAATCGGATGCCATTGCAGAACACTGCAAACAATTCTGTCACTGCAAAAAACATAGCTTCACCCTCACAAGGGAAAATCTGCAAAACTAGCAAAAGTGGTATTTGACCACACAGTCACTTCCTAGTGATGATTTTGCATCAACAAGCAACAGGGATGATTCTGTAGCTTCCAATGTCTCTGCGCACAAGCATACGATGCAATTTCTACAGTAACTTTTCACCGACCTGTAGAATAGTGTCGCACAACATAAAACTGGGCCTTTTCTTGAGCGCGTGCAAAAAACTTGTGCCTCCAAAACAGGCCCTGAAATGGCCTCAAATAAAAAAAACAAGGTCGCCAAGGGCTAAAGCCTCATCCCGCAGCATATACTGCCCTCTTGCTTCACCGCGAAGGGCGTCTCAACCTGAGACAATGCACTCCTGCACTCTCCGACTGTGCTACCTGCAGAGATCTGCTCCAAAAACAGAAAATGAAAGCAACACTGCTCCTCTTACCAGAACACCGCGAGCTTGGCTTGCTTTCTTGAGCTCCTTACCATGAACAAGGCTCTGATACCATGTCAAGATTTTGGGAGAGAAGGAAGGAGTCTCACTTGAAGCTTTCTTGCTTGCACAATGGGGGAATACACAAGGGTGGAGACTGAAAATAGTTTTCCTCTTCTTAGTTGTGTAAGCCAAAAGAACTCTCATACAAAGAAATAGAAGAACCCTATATATGGGTCTTAAACCAAACTCAACTAACTAAGGTGGCATACTAATTGAGCCACGAACTAGAGTAGATAAGGATAGCTGTCATGTAGCTATTATTCATGGGTGGTGTACCAACCGTGTCTGCAACTGACAAGTCAGTGACATAAATACGCAACGGTCACCCTGGCGTATCACGAGTGGAGCTCGATATCTCAACACTTAGCCATAAGAAGTATTGGCACATCAATAGCTCCCTCCAAGCACTCTGTCAAACTTGTTTAGTACAACACTAAAAAAGAAAACCATTAAATGTACCCCCACCAAATAGATGCATGGCTCTCTTGGCCTAATGAAATATAGCATGAAACTCAATGATGTAAATGGCCCTCTTGGCCTTAAAAAATATAACATTGTGCATCCAAAACAATCAGCCTCTTAGCCTAAAGTAAAAAAACCAATATAGCTTATACACATCCCTCCTCGGAGAGGTACTGACATACAACAAGATGCTGCATTCCAAGGAGAAAAGAGGGCTCCTAGCCCTAAGCTAGATGCATTAGACTATGACACATACCTCTTGCATCTACAACAAGAGATGTACACATAAAATGTCATGTGACCACCCTATGAGTCTAAGATAAAAACTGTAAATGGATCTTAGCTACTCTTTGCATTATCCATACTAACTATCACCTACCATATAAAGCATGTTTTGATAAAAGTCCCATAATCAACTAGGTCATATCTCATTGTCAATGGAAATATTTAAACTAGGACCACAATTGAAAAATACTGATTCCACTATCGTGGAATTAGCTGAAGGGACACAATCTCAAATTTGTTGATTAGGTTCATAACGGTGCAATAATACATACAAAGAGAATGGGATTCTGTACTTTTTACATCCCATTCAATTGATTCAAAACCAACTGGGAATCCCCTTTTACTAATAGCTATTAAATACCACCTTTCTTAGTAATATTTAGTCCCATGATGAAGGCTTTATATTCTGCCATATTATTAGTAAATCCTAACCCAAGGTAAATATGTAATTTTATCGTAATCCTATGTTGGGGATCTCTAATGACTACCCCAATAATCCCGATGCTCTATCAAAATATAATGTATATGTCCATAAAGGGTTTACATATCCAGCCCTTGTCAGCTACCTTATTCATAACTATGATAGCCAAAATTCAGCATATTCAAAGGATAAACCAAAGGCTCTATCCCACCTTCTTCATTGAATCCAAGAGGGCTGCTCATAAAAATCCTTAAGTTGTCATGGCAGAAGACTTTGATCTCCCAAACAAATGCCATGTCCTCTTGATCAATCACTTTATAACCCTTGCTCCACCAAACAAGTCTTCCCTAATGGTATCTTTTTTCCAAATATGGGTGTTCTAAGTAGGAAATTAGTTGCCCCATCAACCAACTTTTAGCCTCTCTTGTAGGTTTCAAATCAATTCGGCCTTGAACTACAAGATAGTTCTCTCATTAGTATGCCTAAAGATAATAAGGTTTAATCTTATTTAGATTAACCTTATTTTTAAACTCCACTCCTTGTAAGACTGCTAGTAATGTTGTGAACTTATTTTTTTCGAATCTAACTATTTTGTAGGGACCATCCCACTTGGGCTTTAGTTTCCCAAGAAATAGCTCCCTACGTGCATCATAGTATAAAACTAGCTACCCATTCTTGAATCTATGATTCTTTGCTTTTAAATCATGAAGATAATTCATTCAAAGATGCTACCTCTTGATGTAGAAGATTCTATAATTTGAGCTCATCGAGGTGTGCTAAAGTCATAAAGCACTCAAAGAGTACATCCTTGTTTCCCAAAGAATGGTTAATTACAAATCTTATAGTCGGTAACTTGATCTATAGGGCTAGTATGCACTCCTCACCATAAACTAACTTGAATGGGGTGTGGTTGGTAGCCTACTTAAAGACATATTATATGCCCACACAACCACACATAGCTTCTTATCCCAATCTTGTTTCTTCTCTGATACTATCTTTGATAGAATAACCACAAGCTATTTATTGGTACTTTCAGCCTAGCCATTTGCATGTGGATTATAAGGCATCATTTTATTTTTTTAAATCTGCCATGCTTCAGTCAAAGGCTCTTAATCACCCTATTCAGAAAATGTGTAACACCCCCGCATACCCCACACGAGAACCACCCCCTCCAAAAACAAATTAAGTTTTTGAAATTTTCTAATTACTCTTTCCCCCTTGTTGTCGCCGACAGGTGGCAAGGGGGGAAGAAAGGAAGAAGAAGCCATTGACGATAGAGGATGATGACATGAAGTAGGTGATGTCGAGGAGGCTGACAAGGAGGAAGTTGATGATGTGGCGGTGGAAGATGGAGATGACGATGAAGGCGATGGCGACGTGGATGATAACCATGATGGGGAGGATCACACGTGTGCTACTTTCTCCCCTCCTTAGAGGGTGGCCACATGCATTTACCCTTCCCCTCCTATCGACGAGTTTTAAACCCCATCGCAATCGAGAAGAGTCACCCTGGCACACTATCTCTTTGACGAGAGACAGAGAGGGAGAGAGAGATTCATAAGCCAAAAGTATGGCCCCCAAACAGAGGGAGACACGTACCAACGGTAATCTCACATCCAACAGTGGAGCTGCCAACCAGGATGTTATTTCTAATACAATTACAACACCGGATATGGATAATTCATATCTGAATATCCAGGTACTATTTGTCATCTTCTCTATTCGCGAGTCATAGGCTATAATGCTTTGGCATGCGCATGAATTCATGTAAATGGGTAGCTTGAAATTATTCCTATTATTATAATTTGGCATTCTGATTGTTCCTTTTAACCCAACTTAGTTGCATACGGCCTATTTGCTAATAGCACAATTACAAGGAGAAACTAGTCAAGGGTTATGAACGGTATAGTCACTAAAAGAACAACATTAAAAGATTGTGAATACAAGTGCTAGGTTAAAGCATAGTCAAGGGTTACAACTAGCATAATTGCAAAAAGAGTATGACATTGGGAATTGGGAATAGACCGTTCTAGTTTAAAGTTTGGATACTTCAAAAGTACTTAGCCTAAGAGCCCAAAATATTAAGAAAATTTAGATTCTACCTTAATTCAAGGCTTGTCGAAGTCTAGTTATTTGAAATCATCTCACACTTATCTTATCAAGTATTTACATGTTAGGCCTATAACATTCTTGATATATGAGAACAATTTCCTATTTGCTTCATGGCTTGGCTAAGAGCTAGTGCAATGAATTAATCATAAGGATTAAAACTAGAATGTTTTGAGATCTGTCTGATAACTATGACTTTCACCAATCCAATTCAGGGTTGGACTATTGATCACAATGTAAGTGGCCTATAGAACCTACATCATGTATTGTGTTTGAACCCTTAACACATGTCTTAGCCAAAGGAAGGGATTATTAAGTAAATTCTACATGGAATCACTCTTTAATCCCAAGGGAGAGAGCAAATATGCAATGGAAATGTTATTGTGACTATTCGTACAATTTTTGGAAAAGGATACCATTGTTTTTGTTGATTGATCAAACAACGAACTAAATGATTTTGCATTAAACTGATTGTTGGGATATGATTTGGATGATTATTCCAAGTGCTTGTGTTTGATGGTAAATGCATTGCAAGGGTCAGTGATGACAAGTTGCCATGGGGAATAAAGGAATATTTTTCTTGGAGGATGATACTATGCTGATTGCCTTGATTGTATTTGATTCTTAATTGGATTAATCAAGGAAAGATATTTTACACGTGTGGATCATCTCCAAGGTCACGCCACATTTCAACCCGAGAGGGCACTACTCGATTCATGGGCCAAAGGTCGAGTGGTGAAAAGGCCAACCACGTAAGTTGTGTCTCACTCCTAGGTTATTTGGGGTTAGTGGAGCTCTGGACACCCCTTGCCTAGTCTGGAACAGAGTTGTAGACTACCATGGGCCCAATGTCTAAGGCATTTGTTAAAATATTGAGAATGCATGCTATGGAGGATCACTGATGAGGAAATAGACAATCATAATGAGACAGAACCATTGACAAGGAAGAACAACTAATATTATCCAAGCAAAATTCAAGTACAACTGATTGATAATGACTGACTAAATGAGTGTGGGGATGAGTGCCTTTTATAGGCTTACAATAGGTGGTATTGGTAGGTGGAGATAGGTGGAAAGGGACCATGGTATTCAAAAACCGTGCATACATGACCTAGTCTAAGGCTTTATTTGTAGCTTGTTTCTTTTCCTTGTTTTTCCCATACAAAGAGGCTATGGTGGATGTGATTGCACATTTCTCAACACCCCTCTTCAATCACAACCGTAAAAGACATTGAGTATATAGAGGCTGTCGTGAGTAGAACCTTGCTAAGTGTAGACATAGAAGAAACAAAAACAACCATACAAAGCTAGAGGCTGTTACAAGGCCTCACTAAGTGTGTAGAGGTTGTAGTGTGCAAAGGCTACATGAGGATTTTAGGAGCTTATGGTGGGAACATAAGGCAAGTCCACATGTTGGACTTTAAAACAGTCTATCATCAGAAAATGAGCTGCAAAAGAGGGATTGGTGAGTCTTATCCTTTTGATCTTGGGTTTCTTCTTCTTCTTCTTCTTCAATGTTGTCTTAATCTTCTTTTATTGTAGCAATATATGATCTTTGAGACTTTTTCTTAGCATAGAAGAATTTCTCAATATGCCTAGGTTTCTTACAAAAGTCACAGACTACACTTCTTCCCTTTCACACAGAGGAGTTGTTGGTCTCCTCTTGGGATGCCTGTTTCTCCTTTGTTCTTGATCTTCTTTTCCTCTTCCAGGAGAGAGGCTTTGAGGTCCACAAGTTTTGGCTTTGGCATGTTGATTAATGTGGTAGACACATTGTCAAAGTGGAAGACTTTTGAGAAGCACTCCAATGCAAATGTCTTCATCCATCTTCAAGTTGATCCCATGTCGCGTAAGAGGTTTCACAATCATCAACATGATGAATGCAGTTGTCATCAAGTTCGAGCTTGATAATAGCTTGAGTCTTATCATTATTTTTATCCCATACAATTGACAGTGCAGCTTCCCTTGGTTTCTTCTCTTGACCACTTGTGATTGACCACAAGCCTTTCTTCATTAGGATCAATTTGATCCTAGTTTGCCATGTATGGAATCCAACACCATTGAATTGGGATGTGCCCATTTTGAGATTTCAAGGTCAATAGCAAATCAGCTCCAAAAAATTTCCAATTTTAGTTGATCACAAGTGCTAAGAATCACTAGGTGATTAGTATCGAGAGATACTAGGCAATTAGTGACTATGATGCCCTTGAAGTTGGAATATTCAAGATCTTATGTAAATCCAAGTCTTCCCCTCCTTGATTTGATACCGCAGTTGCAAAAAAAATCAGTTTTAATTAGAGGCAAAGTTGATTGTGTTAACTGACATTAGTGCTAAAAGCACTATATGAGTGCAATGGACACTGTTTCTCTCTCCTTGCTGGTAAATAACTTGAATGCTTGCTGAAGACTGAGTTTTGGAGCATATTAGAGAGTCAATGACTTGATTTGAGCCACAAGATGAGAGAAGGAAGCAGGACAAGAGCTTGAAGCTTGATAGCTATGGCTGCCCTCTTTAGGGTTTTGACAAGCGGCTGGTTTTTTCCTTATTGCAGCATGTAGACTCAATCATTTTACAAACCCTCTAAGCTGGAGATAGAGTGTTGGTGTGGCTTCAATTGCCCTATGGTCATGGATAGCAACGATGCATGTGCAGGTTGAATCGATGGTACAAACTGCAGATGGCACAAACTAGGCAGCGATCTGTTGCAGGCACAATGCTGGAGCAGAGAAGCAACAATGTTGGGCTTTGAAGTGATAGGGAGGAGCGCCTAGAGTCAGGGAAGGTTTACCCAAAAGGAAGCACAAGCTGAAATGGCCTAGATTAGGAGCTTCAAGTCCTCCACTGAAGGTGGGTAGCTATGGAGGTAGGTGAGAGATCCAAGGAAAAGTGAAGGGAGCTAGAAATTCAAACTGAAATGACTCAATTAGTAGCTTGATTACTCATTGACTTAAAACCTGCTCTGATACCACGTTAAAATAGTGAGAATGCATGCTATGGAGGATCATTGATGAGCAAATAGACAATCATAATGAGACAGAAGCATTGACAAGTAAGAAAAACTAATATTATCCAAGCAAAATGCAAGTACAACTGATTGATAATGACTGACTGAATGAGTATGGGGATGATGCCTTTTATAGGCTTACAATAGGTGGTATTGATAGGTGGAAAGGGACCATGGTATTCAACAACCATGGTTTTAATAAATTGTGCATACATGACCTAGTCTAAGGCTTTATTTGCAGTTTGTTTCTTTGCCTTGTTTGTCCCATACAAAGAGGCTATGGTGGATGTGATTGCACATTTCTCAATAGTGTTGGAAGATCCTATTCTAGATACTGGATGGAAATTATGGTGCCATGTGAATTAGACTGGGTACTTCTGTTGGACACTAGGGATACATAATTTCTCATGTATGGGCAAGAGACAAAGATTAACTGGAAAATAAGTTAAGGAACCTGTTTGTCAAAAGGATTTCTTGCTCTATATTCATGTATGTGCCATAAATTATGCAAATAAACCTCGTTCCCTAAAAGGCCTAATTAAGAAAACTAAGTTTGAATGTCACATATAAATGTGATAGGACCTAATTAAAAAACTAAAGCTATCAAGGGAAGCAGGGTGGAACCCCGACAGGTCAAGGTGGTCCCAGAGAGCTGGGAGGCTTATCACAAGGTTTTACCATCATCTTGGTCTTTGGACTGTTTTAGGGGACCGAAATGGGACTATGCCCTATGAGCAAAGAGGTTGTGCCGCGCATCCCTCTCATTTCCCATTCTCTTTGAACCAAGTGTGGTATGGATCTGCTTCGGATTTGGTATCTTTGCGTAAAGTAGGATGTCCAGAATTCGATGCTAGGATATTTTTTACATACAAAAGGGTGTAATATAAAGGGGTTATTTACATATTGAATATAAAATGGTTATATTTTATTTAGAAAAAATTCACATATAAGGATATTTACAAATAGGCCTTGAATGCACATGATGTAGAGGATATACATATAGTAACTTCCCCGAGAAACAAGGCACCAAGTTTAGGTATAACACTAGATCAAAAGGGGATTTCAAGAGAGTAGATGGTGGAACCAAACAATTATCTAATAGTGAGCCTTTTTCTAAGGATAAGCTAAAAGGATTATGTTTCAAGTGCAGTGAGAAATTGTCTCTTGACCATACAGAAATGTGAAGCCAAAAATATCAAGTTTAATATTGTAATCATAGAAGACTCTAATGAAGATGAAATATTCCCACGCAATTAAAAGTTAATTTGTTAGTTTAAAATTTAGTTAGTCAATTAATAAGTTAGTAAGATTACTAACTAAAGTAAAAACTAACTAACGTTAATAATTGATGATTTTTATTTAATTAAAAATATATGTTTTTAAAAATTGAGAGTCAAAATCTAATATTTTTCTCGGATTGACAAGGACCATAGCCAGCCTCCACGGAAGTTACAACATAAACGAGACTTATGAGCCATATTAATCACTAGTATTAATGTGAACAGTTTGGATGGTCCAAAAATATTAGATTTTGGGCGAAACTAACATATTTTAGATACTTTAGATATTACTTATTGTAAATGTCCTAAGAGATATGGAAATTTCTAGAACTGGATATCATGTAAAGAAAAGTAAGTGATTTTTTAAAGATTTAATACAAAAGAAGTGAGGTTGACAAAATCACACGGGCCGCGATCGCACTCTACAGACAGAAAACAACACTTTGAATAAGGAGGAGGAGTGAACTGAAAGATTTCTAAGTAAGTGTCTTGGAGTTTTACCCCCCTTTCAGAGCCAATGGAACCATCAGATTTATGATTTGAGCATCAGATCACTGATTTTTACAAGATTCCCTCCACAAAGAGCTCTTTTTCTCAACCATAAGCCCTCTTCTCTAATTCACTATAAAAATGAGGCATGGGGAGGCACAAGAAGCACAAGGAAACCTCGAGAGGCTGCAAGAGAGAGGTAGAAGGATACCCCTCCAAGAGATTATGAGAAGGAGCTTTTGAGAGAGAGAGAGAGAGAGAGAGAGAGAGAGAGAGAGAGAGAGAGAGAGAGAGAGAGAGAGAGAGAGAGAGTTACCCCGAGAGGCTACGAGGGAGAGAGTTAACTCAATTCCCATGTCTCAGTTTTCAACTAAGCCATCTTCACTTATGCTCTCCCATCTCGAATCTATTCCACCTTCCCTATCTCTCGAACCACTCATGGACGATGGTTCCAAAGTGATGAAGTGGAAAGACCATGGAACCAACCGCAACCAATCAAGCAACGGGTATTGCCAGAGAAACGGGAGTGCTTGAGGTTGCTGGAGTTGCTACTACCAACAGAACATCGGGTGTGGCTAATGCAAGCATGAGCAAAGACAAAATTCCCAATGTCATCATGTTGCCCAAACAGGTTATTTATTACTAGGTTATTATTTTGTCACATAAAATAATTACTTAAAATATTAGCTTCTATATTTTTCACTTACACGAATTGATAACTTCATCTAGAAAGCATACTAGTACAAGCAAAAAAATAATAATTGTTATGAATTGCAGCTAGATTAATTTAGATTCTAAATCGTAGAATCATGTTAGAAATAATTGTCGAAGGTTATTGTACATATGTCTTTATGCGCATTCGATATAGTTATAGTCAAATGCAACAAGGTTAAGTGTTGACTAACACTTGTTATGAATAGTGAATGTCTATTTAAAGAGTCCTATAAGTTATCATGTTGAGTTATTGGCAGAATATATTTCTTTAAAGAATTTCTCTTGTGTTGGGTAAGATAGCCCAAACGGGAAATTCATGCCTTGCTTAACATGTTGTAAGAAATGTACTTAACACTTCTTTATAGGCATATAATCCTAATTAGAAGGTAAGGTTACCATAGGATAAGGTCTACCTTGGTTATGTGAAGCTATGAGTTGCATGATGGTCATTGCATCATTAGATATACGTTTGAAAGGAGTGTTTGTGTTTGCCAAAATCTAGATCTTTGATTGAAATTATTGACAAACAAAATAAAAGGAAGTATCATGCTAGGCTACCCCCAAGCTAGCGATAAGACTCTACTCCAAGGGGGTCATGGTTATCGCTACGAGAGGCTTGGACCGGCTCCATAGGTGAAAGGTCTGTCAGTAGAGATATCTCAGGCAATAGGAAATGTGGGTGCCAGGGGGGGACCTGGTTGTAAATCCTGCATTGTTCCTAGAATCTAACAAGCCCCTTCATGACCTAGGATGGGATCCTAGAACCCTAAATACTAGTTACAAGGGTGGAGTCTTGGTGGGCGAATACCCTCGTGGAATTCTGTGTATCTTCCACTGGGTTGGAAATATATGGAAATTGTGGTGCCATGTGAATTCGACTAGTTACTTCTGCAAGGGTAGAATGGAAATATAATTTCTCATATATGGGCATGAGACACAGATTAAGTTGAAGATAAGTTAAGGAACTTGTTTGTCAATAGATTGCTTGCTCTGTATTCGTGTCTGTGATGTAAATTACGCGAATGAACCATGTTCCCTAAAAGGCTTAATTAAAGAATTTAATTTTAAGTGTTGCACATAAATGTGGTAGGACCTAATTAGAAAACTAAAGCTATTGAGGGAAGCGGGTGGGCAGAACCCCCGACAGGTCTGTCCTATGGTAGGGTGGTCCCAGAGAACTGGGAGGCTTCTCACAAGATTTTACCATCTCGACCCTTAGGTATTGTTAAGTTAGAATCCGATTCATGCCGTTTTAGGGGATCAGAATGGGACTATGCTCTATGGGTAGAGAGGTTGAGTGGCGCATCCCTCTCGTTCCCCCTTCTCTATGAACTAAGTGCAGCATGGGTCTGCTTCGGATTGGGTATCTCTACGTAAAGTAGGATGTCCAGAATCTAACGCTAGAATATTGTCAGGAGACCTTGACCCATACGAGCCCAATTTTTAGGTCGATCCTAGTGAGTTTGGCCGCGAATGTTCCGTTGCGAGGCGGACTCGAGAAACCCTAGGCGACAAACCCCATAACATTCCATGGGAATGCCAAGCAACATCACTTAGATTGGTCTTTCAATAGACCACTAAAAGCATGCTTGGATGGGCACCTTACAGAAGATGAGACACATGAGAAAAGTTTATTACAAGTAGAGACTGCTCCTACTTGTGATGAGGCACATGATCATGATGATCGAGACACTCATAAGGATTTAAGTGAGTGAATAGATTTCCACTTAATCCAAGTGGTTCATTTGACCCTGTTGGATTATAGATAGATGATTCTTGAACTATTTTATCTTCATCCATGTTATGTTCCATACCCTAAGATATGTGGATGGAATGCAAAAGAAAGAATATACTTTAGCTCAAAGAGACTATTTTCGGGACTAAAAATGGGCCCAATGGTGGCTCTAGGGCTCTAATCGTGTCTCCTATACTCACCAAATCAATCACAGCCTCATGGCTATAAGTGTTTGGAGGCTATAACATTGATCTAGCTAAATCACACTTTGTATCGATTTGTAGTCCAACGATTTTGCCCATCGCAACTCCAATAGAGGGAGTATCCCACACATATAGGTGACTAACAACTCATCTCGGGGGGGGGGGGGGGGGGGGGTCACTATATATATATATATATTCTCTATATAACGTGCATTCATGGCCTATTTATAAAAATCCTAATTTGTGATTTTTTCTTGAATAAAACACAACCCTTTTCTATTCAATCTGTAAGTAACCCCTTTATATGACACCCTTCTGTATGTAAAAAATGTATAAAATTGGTGTTTTAAAAACCCCTTATTTTGAACTCACGTTATATATACATATATTCATGATTGACCCCCCCGAGCACCTCATGGTACACACATACAGACACACATACAGAGCACCCCCCAGCTGATCATTATGGTTTCTATAGCTCTCCTACACCCTGGGGATTAGCCAAGGATGTGTCATTTCAAACATAAAACACAATCGTAACATTTTTCACTGTTTTTCCAAGATGCATGTTCCAAGAGATATTTTTGTTTCCTCACTTAAGCAGTCCCCAAAAGAAATTGTACTATCCTATAGCTCAAGGATCCTACACTCTCATTGTTGGTCAATAGTTTTAGCAACTAATTGCAAAGTATCCAAGAGACTTTCTCTTTCTTGATACCATGTTAAGAATGCATATGCAAGGTGTAATGCCATATAGTGCTCAAACAAATTAACCACAAATCAGCCAACATGTCATGTGAAAAACATTCTTTCAATGATTTCCTTTCTAACATATTGTTGTGTTGCTACTTAGAAACAATACCAAACTATCTATGCTATTGTCCCTTTAAACTTAAATGAAGTGGGTTCTATATATCATGATATGCATGGAAATCATAATTTAATTGATACTTAACTTTTCACAACCCTCTTTGAGTCCTACCATGTACGAGCTTAAGAGGGTATTTCATGTCATTTTTTCATTGTAGAAAAGCAGTAAACACACTTTTTCACATAAAGATGGAGATAAGGTAAGGCAAATTTCCATGCTCTAACTTCACCATATATCTACACACATGTACCTAGTTTATAATAATCTTTTATACATGAAACTTAATTTTTCATCAAAAATTCAAATTTTTATTATTTTTAATCATTTATTTTAATATTAATTGCTAGTTTTTCTAGTTTTTAAATTTATGAAGCTTATGTGGATTGTGATTCAGTATTACATTCAATATAACTCCATAGAAACACCAGTTAAACCATTAAATCCATGAAATTATCATCTAGCATATTTTAAAAGTTTTTAATCATTTTTTATTTTTCATTATAAAAATGAGAGATTTATCATAAGATTCAATAAAATACTACTTATGCTATAAACCATATACACATTCTATCATATTTTGAAAATAAGAAGCTGCTAATGCTCTTTTACAGGTGCTCGCACCTC
This sequence comes from Lygodium microphyllum, assembly GCF_053477565.2. NCBI lineage: Eukaryota > Viridiplantae > Streptophyta > Polypodiopsida > Schizaeales > Lygodiaceae > Lygodium > Lygodium microphyllum. Next base: position 132,252,792 of record NC_141135.1, read on the forward strand.
CTTTATGCTTCCTTGTTTCATTCCTTGCATCTCATCATGAATTGATATCCATTCCCTCTCATCTTCTCAACCCATATGAACAATGATTATGATGTGAGAGAAAGAGGAGAGAGAAATACTAAAATCTAAACTTTTTATACAATGCATCAAATCTCTTACTATTTCTTGCGATATGAAGTATGAAAAATCTGCTTCTCAGTCCCAGAAGGAAGATGCATGATTTCAAGAGCCAAAAATGGCATTTTTAAATTTAAAAATGGAGCACCAAAAAAAAGGCTCTCCCATACTTGTTGAGTTTCATGAAGTTTTACTTCTTTTAAGCTAAATTAACACATAACTTGTAAAAAAATTGCTTCAACCCTTGCACATTCACACTATTTGAAAGTGGTTTCAATCCAAAGGGAGGAGTAAACAACCTCAAATTCGCAATCTAAATGGATGCTGACTTCTTGGCATTGAAAACTATTACCCTGGCCTTTGTCACTTACTTTTTGACTTTTTGATCAGGTAGTTGCTTCATAATGCCAAACCTTGTGGTCATTAAATGGGGGGGTCAAATGGACTCTGATGGATGAATAGACACTTTCGTTGGATTTCCAACATTAAAATGCGTCTAGAAAAACTCTAGCTCCTTGATTTGTGATTAACACATTTTTCACTAAAAACACATCTTTTATAAAACTTGAGTCATTTTTGCACTTTAAATTTAGCTCTAAAATTTAACTCTCATTGGTGATCATGAGATAGGGTGACTCAGACTATCAAACCTATGAACTGATTTGCACAAAATAACCCATAAAGAGCATCAAGTTGCTTTAAATAAAAATACACAATAGAGCACAAACACAACCCTTGTCAAGATTGTGGGAGAGAAGGAAGGAGTCTCACTTGTAGCTTTCTTACTTGCACAATGGGGGAATACACACAAGGGTGGAGGCTGAAAACAGTTTTCCTCTTCTTAGTTGTGTAAGCCAAAAGAACTCAAGTACAAAGAAATAGAAGAACCCTATATATGGGTCTCAAACCAAACTCAACTAACTAAGGTGGTATACTAACTAAGCCACGAACTAGAGTAGATAAGGATAGCTATCATGTAGCTATTATTCATGGGCGGTGTACCAACCCCGTCTGCAACTGACAAGTCGGTGACATAAATACACCTTTGGTCACCCTGGTGTATCACGAGTGGAGCTCGATATCTCAACACTCCCCTTGAGCTCAATCCCAATTCCTGCACACCAAGCAGGTTTCTGAACTTGCGCAGCTTCTCTACGCCCAATGCCTTCGTGAATATGTCAGCTACCTGATCCTCTGTGCTGACATAAACTAGATTAATAAGACCTAGTAAAACCCTCTCCCGCACATAGTGATAATGCACCTCAATGTGCTTTGTTCTAGCATGATAGACTGGGTTATTTGCCAAGTGTATACTGCTCATGTTGTCACAATAAATGACAATCGGCCCATCTGTAGGCCGATGCATATCATAAAGTAGCTTATGCAACCAAGCTACCTCACATGCAGCCATTGCTGCACCCCTGTACTCGGCCTCTGTGCTCGACAAGGCAACTCTAGGCTGTTTCTTGCTGCTCCAAGTGACTGCAGCACTCCCAAAAGAGAACACATATCCACTGGTAGATCGTCTATCAAAAATACTACCAGCCCAATCAACATCAGTGTATCATGCAACTGTATCTGAACCCTAGTCTCATAAAATAGTCCATACTGCAATGTGGACTTCACATACCTGAGTATGCATCTAGCCGCATCCAAATGCGGTTTCCTTGGAGCCTGCATAAACTGACTTACCAATCCAACAGCATAGCTCAAATCTGGCCTAGTAATAGTCATATAAATCAAGCTTCCTACTATGCGTCTGTACATAGTAGGGTCTTCTAGAAGCTCACCTGCATCTGTGCTCAGCTTCACATTCTGCTCCAAAGGAACTGAAATAGGTTTACAGCCTGTCATCCCATATTTGGACAGCATGTCCAATCCATACTGCCTCTGCAAGAGTTGTATCCCACTTGGTGATCTAATCACCTCAATGCCCAAGAAATAACACAGCTCTCCCAAATCCTTCATCTCAAACTTCTGCTTCAATAGCATTTTTACATGAAGGATATCTTCATCACTGTCACCTGTCATAATCAAATCATCAACATAAATGACAAGTAGCATAATACCTTTCTCTGTTTTTCTCACATAAAGTGAGAAATCTGCCTTGAAAATCTGAAAGCCAATAGTGATAAGATACTGTCCTATCTTGTCAGACCATGCTCTAGGTGCTTGCTTCAAGCCATACAAGGCTTTCTTCAACCTGCAAACAAACTCAGGATGAACAGTATGCACATAACCTGGTGGCTGCTCCATATAGACTTCTTCTTGCAAATCACCATGCAAGAAGGCATTCTTTACATCCATCTGATGTAAAGACCATCCCTTTGATGCAGCCATAGCAATGACTGCTCTTACAGTTGCCAACCTTGCAACCGGACTGAATGTTTCTTCATAATCAATGCCATATGTTTGTGCATACCCCTTGACTACTAATCTTGCCTTGTATTTGTTGACAGAACCATCTACATTGTGCTTCACCTTATAAACCCACTTACAGCCAATTGCATTTTTACCTTTAGGCAAAGGTACCAATTCCCATGTAGAATTTGCTTCCAAGGCATCCATTTCTTCATCCATGGCTTTCTCCCATTTTTCTTTTCCCATGGCTTCCTCAAAAGAAGTGGGTTCTGGTTCCTGTATCACTTTAACCATATATGCATAGTGAATGGCTGTAAATCCATCATATTTCAGCCTATCCATAGGATATCTAGCTCTCGTAGACCTGCGCAAAGTAGGTTCACTCCCAGGTGCTCTCAAAACATCCCTGGTCTTCCTTACTCCAGGTGTAACAATAGAAGGAATACCCAACTCATCATCAATGCTCTGTTCTGAGCCACTGGATTCACCATCCACATAAGAGTGACCTGCATTCACATCAAACATGGGCTGATCAACCTTCTCTTTTCCTTTTCGTGATACCTGCATACCACTATCTGCATTCCTTTGAGAAGATTCTCCTGATCTCAATCTGCCTATCCATGGCGAAGAATGTGAACCATTGCTAGAGGACGCTCCAGGTCCACTAATATTTTGTGACTGCTGTGTGAATTCTGTGCAGCATTACCATTTTGTGCATCTACATCATCAATCACATTTACTGGTTTATACCAGCTACTCATCTCATCAAAAACAACATCTCTGCTCACTGTAAACTTACGAGTAGAAGGGTTATAGCATCTATACCCTTTTTGCTGCAGAGAGTAACCAATAAAGATGCACTTCTCAGCTTTTGGATCCAACTTGGATCTCAACTCATCTGGCACATGTACATAGGCAACGCAACCAAAAATTTTCAAATGAGAAATATCTGGTTTCCTACCAGTATACCTCTCCTCTAGAGTCATTCCATGTATTGCTGCAGTGGGAGTCCTGTTCATTATGTAAACTGCTGTAGCAACTGCTTCAGCCCAATAAAAATCTGGCAAGTCTTTTTCATTGAGCATGGCACGAGATACCTCTCCAATATGCCTGTTTTTCCTTTCTGCAATTCCATTTTGTTGTGGGGTATGACTGCATGAATATTGTTGCTTTATGCCATGCTCCTGCAGGAACCTTGCAAACTCATTTGAGAGGTACTCTCCCCCTCCATCTAACCTTAGGCATTTTATTTGCAAACATGTTTCTTTTTCAACCATAGCTTTAAGGGTTTTGAAATGCCCAAAAACTTCAGTTTTCTTTTTCATAAAATACACCCAAACTTTTCTGCTATAGTCATCAATAAAAGTGACAAAATAATGACAGCCTCCAAGAGATGCAGCTTTAGTAGTCCACACATCAGAGTGGATTAATTCCAATGGCTTCTTACTCTCTTGAACATGTCTAGGAAATGGTTTCCTTGCCTGTTTTCCAAATTGACAGGCTTCACATATCTTATGCATTTCTGCAACCTTGAATTTGGGCAATCCTGCAACAATATTTTGGGCCTGCATTGATTTAAGTCGTTGTACATTAACATGACCAATGCGTTTATGCCAAATATCAATATCTGCAACTACACCGGTCCCATGTGCAAACATTGCTGCACTCAATTCAGACATGTCTGCATCCAATGTAAACATTCTTCCCTTCTTATTTCCTTTTGCTATCAAGCGACCTTTATTTTTCATTGATGACCAGGAAATATGTGCAAATATAGGCACAAAAATGTGCTCACATGGAAACAACTTTTGTTAAAGTGATACTTTGCAATTGTACCCCTTTGTAAAATTTCAAATATGAAGCAATGTAAAATGTGTAGTCCAAAAGGCTCACATTAAAAAAAATGTTGAAAGGAAAGGAAAGGTCAAACCCTTTTGTCTCATGCTAAAAATTGAAAGGTATTTAGACCTTAGCCAATGTATGCAAATTTGAATTTTATAATTCAAGAAAGGAAAAGGAGGTGGTTGCAGTCGTGGGATTTGAGGAGGTGGGAGGTTGAGGTGGTTACACCCTCTCTCTTCCTTTATCTTCTTCTCTCACGGTTCATTTCTCCCTCTCTCATTTTGGCACAACTCTTGCCTTCTTGTTCTTGTTTCCCTCTCTTGTGCTTCATGCTCATTTCTCATGGAGAGTGAGGAAGAGGAAGAGGGTGAGGATGGAAGAATTGTCAAATTTCTTGTGTGTCCCTCTCTTGTGTGTTTGGAGAGCATGGTTCTTGGTGAGAAAGAAGAGGTTTCTTGCAGGTTTTGTGTCCAGCAATGTATTTGCAGCCTCTACCTAGCCGGTTCGTGGTTCTATTTGTGCCGTGGCAGGGTGCTCTTCATTTGGTGCACTGGCCGGGAAAGAGGTGGTTATGGAGCTTGCAAGGGAAATGTTTGCAGCCTGGTTTTTGGACTTGAAAAGCCATCTTTCTTGGTTGCATTCCAAGACAAAGAAGGAAAAGTTTCAATCATTTCAGGCTTTCAAGGATCAAGAAAATGAACGAGGGATGAAGAAGATGAAAAATTATTGATTGTTGGTTCACATGACTGCCCTATTGCCCTGTCCACCATGTTCGTAGTCTCCTCCACCTTCAGTTTTTTTCTCTTCTTCATGTTGCTACCAACACACCTCCACCTCCTCCAATTCCCCCATCGACCCCAACTCTCCCTCCTCCACCTTCTATCCTTCTTTTCCTCTCTCCCACCTTCAGCCCTTTCGTCTCCAGCCCTGCCCGCGGTAGCGAATCTGCATAGTGGTCGCCAAACAACCTGCGCCATACTTGCGCCTCTGGTAATACTCACGACTGTAATATCATAGTCCTTCTCAACCTTGGCTTACCTCCCCCTCATCCCCCAATCTACTCCACGTCTCTTCCATGGCATCGGCAGCTACAGTCTCAGTGAATCTGCAGCATCGAGTCACACCGTTGATGCAGCGAGTGGTCATGCATCTTCAAGACATAGCCTTCGTGCTAGCCGGGATCTGCTTTGACAACGCCATGATAGTGACGGCATAAACTCCATTTGATTCTCCTTCAAGCTCCCTTCGTTCCACGTGGCAGACTTCTTGATCTTATCTTTTTTATCCTCCACGTAGCAGATCAATCACAATGCCTTACATTTATAAAACATTAGCAATCAAACGTTTTTAAAGAGAACACACCCTCCTTAAATCCTATTTATGTGCCCTCCTTTCATAGAAATGGATTTAAAGGAAATTCATATACTCTTCTTACTCTATCAAGAACCTTCTTCACAACATACAAGATTTCCTACAAGTTATCTTTTGAGTTTTTTCTTTTTCGTATTTTAATATTCACAATAAAACTTCCCTCTCTTTTTCCTTTCCATCTAGAATCGGGTGGGAGAACTCTATTTTAAAATCCTTCATAAGGGTGTGCTTACATGTAATATCTTTTTCGGGATTTCCTCATGAGCTTCATAGTATGGTTATCTTTAATTCTAACTTGAGTGTGACCTTGTTCTTGTGCTCAAATTGTTGAAGAGCCCTATCTTTTGGGTATTCTCTTGTAGTTTTATTTGGCATGTGTTTAAACCTAGGCTTCAACGACCTAGTTGTGTGTGTATTTTTGTGATTATTTTCCTATCCAAATCCAATGACAATTCAAAGACAATGAAGACCAAAGACGAAGATGAAGACAAAGACTTTTCCAAGAGCTGATTGTGGTTCTTCTTCAAGTTTGTTCGCGGGGACGCTTCACACTTAAGCGTGGGAGGAATGATGACCAGGAAATATGTGCAAATATAGGCACAAAAATGTGCTCACATGGAAACAACTTTTGTTAAATTGATACTTTGCAATTGTACCCCTTTGTAAAATTTCAAATATGAAGCAATGTAAAATGTGTAGTCCAAAAGGCTCACATTAAAAAAAATGTTGAAAGGAAAGGAAAGGTCAAACCCTTTTGTCTCATGCTAAAAATTGAAAGGTCTTTAGACCTTAGCCAATGTATGCAAATTTGAATTTTATAATTCAAGAAAGGAAAAGGAGGTGGTTGCAGTCGTGGGATTTGAGGAGGTGGGAGGTTGAGGTGGTTACACCCTCTCTCTTCCTTTATCTTCTTCTCTCACGGTTCATTTCTCCCTCTCTCATTTTGGCACAACTCTTGCCTTCTTGTTCTTGTTTCCCTCTCTTGTGCTTCATGCTCATTTCTCATGGAGAGTGAGGAAGAGGAAGAGGGTGAGGGTGGAAGAATTGTCAAATTTCTTGTGTGTCCCTCTCTTGTGTGTTTGGAGAGCATGGTTCTTGGTGAGAAAGAAGAGGTTTCTTGCAGGTTTTGTGTCCAACAATGTATTTGCAGCCTCTACCTAGCCGGTTCGTGGTTCTATTTGTGCCGTGGCAGGGTGCTCTTCATTCATATCCTCAACAAAGCATCCATGAGGATTAAATCTGACCTGCAACCATGTTCAACCATTTGACCAACAGAAACCAGATTCTTGGTGATATTCGGGACATGAAATACATCGGATAGGTATTTCTTTTTCCCATCCTACATAGACAAAGGAATTTTTCCAATCTGCACAATAGGATGTGCAGTATCATCACCAGTTTCCACAAATCCTGGTTTTTCCATTTTTCTTGCATCCTCCATCCATTCTGCATGACCTGTCATGTGGTTTGATGCACCTGAGTCAACATACCATACATCATTGCTTTCTTCTACACTTGTCACAGAATTGTTCATGTGCTGCACCATAAACAAGTGCTCATTTCTGTCATCACCCTGTCTACTAGAAGATGCATAATTCCCTTGTTGCAGTTTTCCATTCATGATGTCATTCTGCTTTTTATAGCAGTCTTTAGCCATATGACCCATTTTACCACAGTAGTAGCATTCAACATTACTGTTTGCATTTTGGCCTCTTTGCCATCCACCACGACCTCTTTGGCTCCCCTTGCCTCTAGAGTTACCACGTCCTCCTCCATAGGACTGGTTTTCTTGAGTTTGCTGCATATTCTGATTTCTACCACGGCCTCCAAATCGGCCTCCTCTACCTCTGCCTCTACCTCTTCCAACATTTGAGTAGAAGACAACTTCTTTTGAAGTTCCTCCTGAAGAAGATGCACCACCATTTCTCTGCTCCTTAGAAATTAGAAGAGCAATCAGCTCCTCAAAATCAGGAAATCTTTCACGAACTGAAATGGATGTCCGAAACTGTGCATAATCCTTTCCTAGACCATTTAAGGTCACAGAAACTAAATCATCATCTTCCACTAGTGACCCAATGGAAGCAAGTGCATCTGCAATCTTCTTCACCTTCATGTGGTAGTAGTTGATGCTCATATTTTCTCTTTGCACATTGTGCAACTCTTGCTTGAGCTGCATTTTCCTGGCTTGCGTATTTGTGCTATACATTTTTGACAAAGTATCCCATGCCTCCTTTGGCGTACTTGCATCCTGAATATGCACAATCATAGAGTCTGAAATGCTGATAGACAGCCAATACATAACTTTACTGGCTCTCTCATGCCATGCTTTAAATGCCTGCATTTGCTGTTGATTGGGAACATTAGGAAGAACTGGTTCTTCTTCATTTCCTGCAACAAATTCCCAATATCCTTTTCCCATAAGGAAATTTGTCATTCTAAATTTCCATGCTTGGAAGTTGTTCTTGTCAAGCTTTTCAGTGACAATCTGTGAAAGAGAATCAGATGCCATTATAGAAGACTGCAAAAAATTCTGTCACGGCAAAAACCATAGCTTCACCCTCACAAGGGAAAATCTGCAAAATTGGCGAAAGTGGTATTTGACCACAAGTCACTTCCTAGTGACGATTTTGCATCAACAGGCAACAGGGATGATTCTATAACTCCCAATGTCTCTGCGCACAAGCATACAATGCAATTTTTACAGTAACTATTCACCGACCTGTAGAACAGTGGCTGCACAGCATAAAACTGGGCCTTTTCCTGAGTGCGTGCAGAAAACTTCCGCCTCCAAAACAGGCCACGAAATGGCCTCAAATAAAAAAAACAAGGTCGCCAAGGGTTAAAGCCCTCTCCCACAGCATATACTGCCCTCTTGCTTCACCGCGAAGGGCGTCTCAACCTAAGACAATGCACTCCTGCAATTTTCGGCTGTGCTACCTGCAGAGATCTGCTCCCAAAATAGAAAATGAAAGCAACACTGCTCCTCTTACCAGAACACCGCGAGCTTGGCTTGGTTTCTTGAGCTCCTTACCACGAACAAGGCTTTGATACCATGTCAAGATTGTGGGAGAGAAGGAAGGAGTCTCACTTGTAGCTTTCTTGCTTGCACAATGGGGGAATACACACAAGGGTGGAGGCTGAAAACAGTTTTCCTCTTCTTAGTTGTGTAAGCCAAAAGAACTCAAGTACAAAGAAATAGAAGAACCCTACCAAACTCAACTAACTAAGGTGGTATACTAACTGAGCCACGAACTAGAGTAGATAAGGATAGCTATCATGTAGCTATTATTCATGGGCGGTGTACCAACCCCGTCTGCAACTGACAAGTCGGTGACATAAATACACAACGGTCACCCTGGCGTATCACGAGTGGAGCTCGATATCTCAACAACCCTCACCCTACCCCCTAACAAAATAAAGGCATGAAGTCCATGAGGTATAGACCAATCATAGTCTGGGAGCTAGTTGCTAACCAATTATTGCAATACAAACTCGCTAAAAGGAGATATCGAAGTCATCCTAAGTGGTGGTCTGACCTACCTACCTAATCTAGCACAACTAGACTAGGAACTCCTACTAGGTGAGGACTCCTATAGCCTAGTTTACTGAAATTCATGAATTTTTCTTTTTATCATTTTTTTAATTCTTTAGTACTTTATATCAGGTGCATAGAAAGGAGGAAGTTGAGCGTTTTGTGACCCGAGGAAAATATGGCGTTGGCCTCAAGTTTGATCGTGATACCCAAGAACCTACCAAGCTCTTGTAAGGCGACATTGATTTCTTTTTCTTTCCTCACTTTTGTTTTCACTCCAACCATCCTTATTTATTCTTTAGCATCAGCCCTGGGTCACCTTTGCAAGGCGATAATCATCTACTCTTTGAATTTTTCTTCTTTTTATTTCTATTTGTCTAGGGGTTGGAACCCCATTTTACACACCATTGTATTTTATATATTTCAAATATATTCATTGTTTTCTTAGTCTTTTATTTAGAAATCTTCTATAGTTACCTCACAACTAACATAGATTCCTAGAAACAACTCCTAGTAGCCTAGAAAAACAAGGTCATTAGGACAACCCTGAAAAACAACTCTTAGAGTGCTTGACAATGTCTTTGCAAGAGGTGGGGACAATTGTTGAAACCTTTCCAAACATACCTAACCTAATCTTAGGACTTCATGCCTTGAATGCTGACCCCCAATTTAAAAAAATGTCACACACACACACACACACACACACACACACACACACACACACACACACACACACACACATCATAAAGGAAAAGAACATGTAAATGAAGGATATCACCTAGACTTGGCCATAAGAATATTCTACGACACAACAAGAGGCTTCCTCCAAGTGCTCCATTGAATTTGTTTAGTGCAGCACTAAAAAAAAACCCATTAACCGTACCCATATCAAACAAATAAACCACTATCTTGGCCTAATGAGATAAACCATTTCATTGCAAAATAAATGGCCCTCTTGACCTAACAAAATATAACCATGAAGCACAACATTTAGCAACCTACTGCTAAAAAGAAAACCCTTGATTTCCACATAAACCCTACTAAAGCACAAAACTAGGCCAAAGGGATGGACATTCATGCCTTACAATAAATGTATCAAATTATTAGCTAACCCCCTGTGCATAAATGGCAAGAGGTGTCTGGCTAATATGTTGTTGAATGATCTAATGCATCCATGAAAAAATAGGAAGATGGTCAATCATCACTACTTAGCTCATAATCCATACTAACCATTGGCGGCCAAAATAGGATATGTCAACAAGTCATCCCCATAGTATTCCTAGACTAACATTGGGAGGAAATTGTAAAATCCCCTCAAGACCACAATTAAGAAAAACAACTTCAACAAAGACATAATTAGCAAGGGAGTCTACAAAGCACTTCCATTATCGGGGAATCAATTGGCAACTCACTGCCTCAAAGATCTCAAGGGTCTCTAAGGTTGCATGATGATACATCCTTAGAATGGGATCCCTCACACTATAGGTCCCATTCAATCGATTGATCACTAACTACAACTCACCTTTCAGCAATAACTTGTGAATACCATCATGTCTAGTTAAATTCAGTCTCATAATCAAGGCCTTGTATTCTGCCATGTTATTTGCAAAAGCAATGCCTAAATACACTCCCATTTTTAAAATCACTCGACAATGGGAGTCTTTAATGACAGCCCCTACAATCGCATGATTAGTAGGTCCATGAGAAGCTCCATCAAAATATAATGTGTAAACTATAGCTTCATTGATATAACCTACCATAACAATTAACTTATTCATATTTATGATAATCAAAGTCTAACCGAGAGAGGGAGTGTAAGATAAGTACAATCTCTCCTTCCTCTCACTAAACTCAATAAGAACACTAGTAAGAACCCAATGAAAATGATGGCAATAGACCTTAATATCCCACGTGAAAGAGTTTTTTTGCGACTCCGTAATAAGTAATGCGATAATCCTTGCTCCACCAAATCACTTTGCCTTGGTGGTAATGTTTCTCTAAATATTCATGCTTAAGATAAGGAATGACTTTTTCCATCCAATAGTCTTGGTACCATTTGCAAGTTTAAGCTGGATCTGAAGGACTTGCATGGGCACCAAGTCTAATATCAATCCCTACACATAATTTATTGTAGTTTACTTTAGTTTTAAACTCTACCTCTTGCAAATCCACTAAAAGGAATCTAGAGCCATTCTTTCCTATATGGATAATCTTACAAAGGACCATCCCATTTGGGTTCCAACTTGCATAGGAAGAGCTTATGATGGGCATCATAACATAGGATCAATTGACGCTTAGAAAATTTATACTTCTTCACTTGAAGGTCATGAAGCTCTTTCATTCACTTATTTTCTACTTATTGATGTAACAAGACTTGCAACCAAATCTCATCAAGATGTGCAAGGGAAGTGAGCATTTCTTGCAATGCCTTCTCTTTACCCAAAGAATGGCTTAGCACAAACCTTATTGTAGGGAGCTCAATCTCCAAAGGTAAAATACACTCTTTTCCATATACTAGTTTAAAACAAGTATGGCATCTAGCTGTTTTGAATGTTGTATTATAAGCCCAAACAACCACATACAACTTCTAATCCTAATCATGCTTACCTTCAGACACAGTCTTAGATAAAATCCCCACAAGCTCCTTATTAGTACTCTCTACTTATAAGGCATGGTCTTATTATGTTTAATTTGAGGTTTTTAAAACACCATTTTAATACATTTTCTACATATAGAAGGGTGTCATATAAAGGGTTACTTACAAATTGAATAGAAAAGGGTTGTTTTTTATTCAAGAAAAATTCACAAAGTAGGATATAATTTATAAATAGGCCATGAACGCACGTTATATAGATAATATATATATAGTGAACCCCCTAAGAGAGAAAACTAGTCTCCAAGCAATATAAAAGGCAATCTCACCAAGCTAAAAATTTATAGCATGAGAAAAAAATACCAAAAATACCACATGTATTTTTTTGTTAGAGCTGTTTTAGATTTTTAGAGATATTTTTTCTAATTTTTATTTGATTGTATCATATTGTTGGATTTTATATTTGTGCAAACAACAATGGGCCATGAAATTTTTTTGGATTTTTAAATTGATTTTAGATGTATTTGTAACGTGCCCGCTCCTCAAATCGCAGGACACGTCTTAGCAGTCCATCGAGAGATATATCTAGAAGATGCCACCCGGCACCCCCAAGGAATGACACGGGGTTTGCCAACTAGGGTCTCTCGAGTTTGCCTCGCAACGAAACTTATCCAACCGTTCCCACTAGGATTAACCTGAAGTTCGGGTTCCTACTCAACATTGTCTAAGGTCATACATTTCCTATTAACATCTCCTTTGAGGAAAGCTCTCGGCTAATCGAGACCACCCTTCCGTAGGATAGACCCATTGGTCACATCCACCATGCTTCCCTTGAGGGTTGTTTTAGTTATCTAATTACCTACCACGTTATGCTTGACACATAAAAACACATTTCTTAATTAACCCGTTAGTCACAGGTTCCTTTACGTAATTTAGGCCATAGACACGAAGACAAGATAAAATAAGATCAAACACTTCCTTAACTTATCTTTGGATTAATGTTTGTTTCCCGTCCATACAGGAGAATTAAGTGTTCCTTTCTGCCTCCGCAAAAAAATCCTTGCGTCTCCCGACAATAAAACCCGAAGGTTTATCCTTCCAAGATTCCGCCTTGTAACTAGTATCAAGGCCTTGAGATCCCATCTCGAGTCATGTAGAACACTTGTGTAGGGCCCGGAGGCATTGGGATTTATGGCCAGAGCCCCCACTGGCACCCAAGTATCCTCTTACGCCAAGTAATTTCCACGGAGAGACCTCTCGTGGCGGGTTCGGTCCACATTCCCGGTGTGGATTCACAACCCCCTTGGTTAGGGTTTGGCGATTCACGAGGGATAGCTAGCGCCATCCTTCCTTAATTATTCCTTTAGGAAATCAACCACAGCTGAAGCACCCAGCTTACAAACAATCACTAGGGAAAACATTCCTTTTGTTTCAATGGCAATCAGTCATCTCAGACTCGGCCATGCAATCATCAAACACACCCCATTTAGGTTAACATCCTAAACCACATTAACAAACAGTCAAATGCACAACCTCTTGCTTCAAGGCATCGCAATCCCATTGCATGCACAGTCACAATTTAACTTGGATGTATCAAAACACTTGCTCAAGGGATTTACAACCTTTTCAAACAACCAAGCATAACTTGGGTCAACAATCCATTTAGGGTTAGAACACTAGCTTCAATTAGGCTAGGAGGGTATCCATTTGTGATAGTCCATAGCAAGATTGATAAAATAATTCGCATGCAATTATACTTATTCCTAATGCACCGGATCTCATGAAGGTCTAGGTTTCTATCCATTGGAGTCTATCATTTCATGTGTTTCTTTTAGTCATGATCGCGAAGCATGATTTCTAAATGACTGTTCATGCATTGAATTGGTTTAAAAGCTATTATTTTATGTGAAATAATGCAAAAACCTTATCATTTTATGTATGTAAAAGCTATCATTTCATGCATATAAACTCCTATGCAAATTCCAAACTCTGCCGTTCCGCTCATGCAACTTAGTTCCTAGAGTAAACAAAACCCTATGCATGACATCAATCCTTTCATCCCTTCCCTGAGAAATAATTCCTAAATTATTTTTAATGCTTAGAACCTAGGCTTGATTCGTGTGCACTGCGTTGGTCGTTCCACTAGGGCTTCCAGCATTATCGGTGGCTTGGGCGTCTATGCTTCCCGCGACTTTCTTCTTGGGAGCCATTCGCCTCGCGGAGATTGGGCAGTCCGGACCTTGATGGTTTCGGTTTGACACGTTTGGTTGGGAAAGACCATTGGATGGGGCCCTTCATCGAGAGGGTGGTTTGGGTGTGGGTCCTTGTAGCTACCCACCAACTCCCACTCCCTCTCTCTTCCTCTTCTCCTTCTTCTTCTTCTCCTTCTCTCTTCTCTCACTCCTCTCCCTCTTCTTTCCTTCTCCTCTTCTCCTTCTTTTCTTCTCCTCTTCTCCTTCTTTTCTTCTCCTTCTCTTCTTCTCTCTCTCCCTCTTCTCTCTCTCTTCCCTCTTCTTTCCCTTCTTCTTTTTCTCCTTCTCTCTTCTCTCTCTTCTCTCCTTCTCTTTTCCTTTTCTTCTTCTCTCTCTCCCTCCTCTCTATCTCTTCCCTCTTCTTTCCCTTCTTCTTTTTCTCCTTCTCTCTTCTCTCTCATCTCTACCTCTTCTCTCCTTCTTCTCTTCTCCTCTTCTTCTCTCTCTCCCTCTTCTCTCCCTCTTCTCTCTCTCTTCCCTCTTCTTTCCCTTCTTCTTTTTCTCCTTCTCTCTTCTCTCTCTTCTCTCCCTCTTCTCTCCCTCTTCTCTCCTTCTTTTCTTCTCCTTCTTTTCTTCTCTCTCCCTCTTCTCTCTCTCTTCTCTCTATTTCCCTTCTTCTTTTCCTCCTCTCTTCTCTCTATTCTCTCCCTCTTCTCTCCTTCTTCTCTTCTCCTTCTCTTCCTCCTCTTCTCTCTCTCCCTCCTAATCATGGGCGCAGCTTGTTGGCGAAAAAAGGGGGGGGACTCTGTAGCAGCGGCGGGGGGGGGGGGGGGGGGAGCTCCTCCCGAGGAGGAGGAGGAGGAGGAGGGTGGGCTTTTAAGGGGTGGCACAGCTGAACGCTACCACCTGGGGCGACATGCCCCTCCCCTTTCTCCACATCACTCCCTCTCCCTCTCTCCCGCCGACATACTATCGGGGGGGGGGGGGGAAGGGAAATTTTAAAAAAGAAAAAAAAGAAAAAAGGGGGGAGAAATGTTACATCCTCTCCCGCTTAGAGGAATCGAGATGTCCTCATCTCGAGAGAAACTGAGGAAGACAACGCAATTGGGGCTTATAGCCTATGGGTTAGAACCCATCATGCTTTCACTACGCAACCCTGATTACTTAAATTCTCATAACAACTTGCCATAACTCATAGGGTTCAATAGGATTCATTCCAAGTACAGGACTTATTATCTCGAGAGGATCTTCCTAGGTCATCTAGTCATCCTCAGAAGTTACAACAGGCTCCAAGCCTTCATCATTATGTGGTTCATAATATGAGCCAAAAGTATAGTTTAGACGGCTTTGTTTGACTGCATCTGCTTGATTCCTAGGGTCCAACTCAGGACAATCTGTTTGGATGTGTCCTAGTTCATTGCAGTGGAAACATTGGCGGTTGGGGCATTTCTTACGGATGTGTCCTATCTCTCCGCGCTTGTGGCACCTCTTGTCTTGATCTGGTGAGTCATCTTCATCATACTTGCCTGGTTTAAGTTCTTGGACGATTGGATTCGCTCAAAGTAATGCGTCTTGTAAGTCCGTTGGGTGCATTGATTCTAATCGAGTGTTTATGGGTGGATTCAACCCAGCACGAAACTTTGACACCTATTGTGTCATATCCATTGGGGGTGCATACTTTAGGAGTGAAATGAACTTTGAATAATATGCTTCAAGGGATAATCCTAGCTGCTTCAAGTCGTAGAATTCATTCATCTTTTGTGTGCGGTAGGCAGGTGGCAGATACATCCCTCGTACAACTTCCTTAAGCTTATTTCAAGTGACTGTCCCCTCTGAGATCGCTTGGTCTCTACACCACTATTTCCACCAAAGTCTCGCTTCGCCTGTAAGCTTAAGTTTGGCGAGCATGGCTTGGTTAGCAGGTGCAGTTCCTGCTGCCTCAAAATAGTTCTCCATGGGCTCAATCCAGATCTTGGCATCAGCTTGAACAGTCCTTCCCTTGCCATCAAACTCGGGTGGCTTAATTTGATTGAGAAGGAACTTCTTCTCTTGCATGTCAGCATTCGTAGGTGCAGAAGGTGCCTGGCAATCAAGCCATACCACTTAGGTTATTTAGGTTATGTCTATGATCCAAACATTAATCAATCATGTATCATTAAGAAGTTTTGCTCTGATACCAATTGTAATGTGCCCGCTTCTCAAATTGCGGGACACGTCTTAGAAGGCTATCAAGAGATATATCTAGAAGACGCCGCTCGGCACCCCCAAGGAATGACACAGGGTTTGCCAACTAGGGTCTCTTGAGTCTGCCCCGCAACGGAACTTATCCGGCCATTCCCATTAGGATCGACCTGAAGTCCGGGTTCCTAGTTAACATAGTCTAAGGTCATAGACCGACTTTTTCCTAACATTTCTTATTAACATCTCCTTTGAGGAAATCTCTCAGCTAACCGAGACCACCCTTCCGTAGGATAGACCCATTGGTCACATCCACTACGCTTCCCTCGAGGGTTGTTTTAGTTATCTAATTACCTACCATGTTATGCTTGACACATAAAAATAGCTTCCTTAATTAACCCGTTAGTCACAAGTTCATTTATGTAATTTAGGCCACAGACACGAAGACAAGATAAAACAAGATCAAACACTTCCTTAACTTATCTTCGGATTAATGTTTGTCTCCCGTCCATACATGAGAATTAAGTGTTTCTTTCTGCCTCCGCAAAAAAATCCTTCCGTCTCCCGGCAATAAAACCCGAAGGTTTATCCTTCCAAGATTCCACATTGTAACTAGTATCAAGGCCTCGAGATCCCATCTCGAGTCACGTAGAACACTTGTGTAGGGCCCGGAGGCATTGGGATTTATGGCTAGAGCCCCCACTAGCACCCAAGCGTCCTCCTACACCAAGTAATTTCCATGGAGAGACCTCTCGCGGCGGGTTCGGTCCACATTCCTGGTGCAGATTCACAACCCCCTTGGTTAGGGTTTGGCAATTCGCGGGGGTAGCTAGCACCATCCTTCCTTAATTATTCCTTTAGGAAATCAACCACAGTTGAAGCACCCAGCTTACAAACAATCACTAGGGAAAATATTCCTTTTATTTCCATGGCAATCAGTCATCTCAGACCCGGCCATGCAATCATCAAACACATCCCATTTGGGTTAACATCCAAAACCACATTAACAAACAATTAAATACACAACCTCTTGCTTCAAGGCATTGCAATCCCATTGCATGCATAGTCAGAATTTAACTTGGATGTATCAAAACACTTGCTCAAGGGATTTACAACCTCTTTAAACAATCAAGCATAACTTGGGTCAACAATCCATTTAGGGTTAGGTCACCAGCTTCAATTAGGCTAGAAGCGTATCCATTTGCGATAGTCCACAGCAAGATCGATAAAATAATTTGCTGGTAATTATACTTATTCCTAATGCATCGGATCTCATGAAGGTCTAGGTTTCTATCCATCGGAGTCTATCATTTCATGTGTTTCTTTTAGTCATGATCACGAAGCATGATTTCTAAATGACTGTTCATGCACTAAATTGGTTTAAAAGCTATTATTTTATGTGAAATAATGTGAAAACCTTATCATTTTATGTATGTAAAAGCTATCATTTAACGCATATAAACTCTTGTGCGAATTCCAAACTCTGCCATTCCGCGCATGCAACTTAGTTCCTAGAGTAAACAAAACCCTATGCATAACATCAATCCTTTCATCCCTTCCCTGAGAAATAATTCCTAAATTAATTTTTAATGCTTAGAACCTAGGCTTGATTCGTGTGTGCTGCGTTGGTTGTTCTGCTCGGCCCTCTCGCATTACCGGTGGCTTGGGTGTCTATGCTTCCCGCAACTTTCTTCTTGGAAGCCATTCGCCTCGCAGAGATTGGGCAGTCCGGACCTTGATGGTTTCGGTTTGACACGTTCGGTTGGGAAAAACTACTGGATGGGGCCCTTCACCGAGAGGGTGGTTTGGGTGTGGGTCCTTGCAGCTACCCACCAACTCTCACTCCCTCTCCTTCTTTCCCTCTCCCTCTCTCTTCCTCTTCTCCTTCTTCTTCTTCTTCTCCTTCTCTCTTCTCCTACTCCTCTTCCTCTTCTCTCCTTCTTCTCTTCTCCTTCTCTTCTTCTCTCTCACCCTCTTCTCTCTCTCTTCCCTCTTCTTTTCCTTCTTCTTTTTCTCCTCTCTTCTCTCTCTTCTCTCCCTCTTCTCTCCTTCTCTTCTCCTTCTTTTCTTCTCCTTTTCTTCTCCTTTTCTTCTTCTCTCTCTCTTCTCTCTTCTCTCTTCTCTCTTCTCTCTTCTCTCTTCTCTCTTCTCTCTTCTCTCTTCTTTCCCTTCTTCTTTTTCTGCTTCTCTCTTCTCTCCCTCTTCCCTCCTTCTTTTCTTCTCCTTCTCTTCTTCTCTCTCTCCCTTTTCTTTCCCTTCTTCTTTTCCTTCTCTCTTCTCTCTCTTCTCTCCCTCTTCTCTCCTTCTCTTCCTCCTCTTCTCTCTCTCCCTCCTGATCATAGGTGCAGCTTGCTAGCGGAAAAAGGGGGGGACTCTGCAGCAATGGGGAGGGGGGGGGGGAACTTTGCAGCAATGCAAGGGGGGGGGGGGAGGAACTCCTCTAGACGAGGAGGAGGAGGAGGGTGGGCTTTTAAGGGGGGCGTAGCTGAATGCCGCCACCTAGGCGGCATGCCCCTCCCCTTTCTCCACATCACTCCCTCTCCCTCTCTCCCCAACGTACTGTCGGGGGGGGGGGGGGGGGAAAGGAAATTTTTTTAAAAATTTTAGAAAAAAGGGGGGAGAAATGTTACAGTATTGGAAGCATTTTAGAATGTGTTGGGATAGGCTGAGTACGTTTGAGAAGCTCATGTTGGTTTTTGATTGAGATATGATGTTATGATAGGTTCTATAATATGTTTGTCTGGCTTTGATAGGGTGTGTTTTGCCTCTATTTTTATCTGTTTTCTTTATGTTTGAGATGTTGGGATTGTGAATGAGTCTTTTGAGGAATGATTGAGATTAATTTGAATAGTTTTTGATGGTTTGAAGTGGTTTTGATTTTATCTATATGGTTTTTATGCCTTCTATAGTGTTCTGTAAAGCTTATGTCTCTGTTTTATAAGCTTCTATTTGCTTTTGTATTTGCTCTAATGGATAGATGTTTAGTGTGGGAGCTTTGCTCAACCGCCAAGATCCACGGACCTCTTATTGTTTCAAGCGTTCCAAGCCGAGCACCAATGGCTACCTCTCACATAGCCAATGCGCCATCCATATCTACGGGTGTAGTGAGCTTACCTCCATGCCGATTAAGTTATCTCCTCTCCCGCGCACTCTGGTAGCTCCACGATCCAAGTGCAAGCTTCAAGCAAGCTCCATCCTCAAGCTCCATGCTCCAAGCTCCATAGCTACAAGCAAGAGAAGAGAAGAGAAGAGAAGAGAAGAGAAGAGAAGAGAAGAGAAGAGAAGAGAAGAAGAGAGGAGAAGATGGAGAGCTTCTCCTCCCCAGTCCCTCGCCCTCACACACTCACTCCCTCACACTCTCACACACTCTCTCTCAAGCACAAGCTCAAGCAAACAAGAAGAAGAAGAAGCAGAAGAAGAGGAGAACCACTTTTTGCCACACACAAGAATGAGCTTCTCATTCACTTTTCAAATTTATATACAAAACCCTAAACCCCTTTTGGGTGGTCATCCCCTTATCCCCTTTTTTACATGGCCGACTATGGCCTAGGTCCTTTTCCCCATTGTCCTTCTATCTTCCTAGCTTCCTTTCCACCGCCCCTCTACATTTACAAATTGCACGGGTGAGAGCCCCCGACGCTCCTTAAATTAAATCATGATGCGCTTGCTCTCTTTTACAAAAGTATTGACTTGCGCTTTTCCTTGTGTGTCTTTTCCCTTATTTAGGACTTTTGTCCTTGTGCGTCTTTGTCTTCCGTTTCACTTTTCCTTGGCCTTTGTCTTCTGCTTTAGCTTTTCTAGATTTTCCACCTTGTTCATCTTCTGGTTAACATTACCCCCCTCCTAGACGAGTGCCAGTCCCATGGCACTCACCATCGTAGGTAGAAGGCTTTGGCCTGCACTGAAAACGTGGGTGGAAGGGACATCGATGGTTGCCGTGGAGGAGTGTTGATGGTGATGTGGAGGAAGGTCATTGGGGGCACATTGGTGGCCTAGGTGGCTGGTGGTAGGGTTGTTGGAGTTGGTGGTAGGGTTGTTCCTGATGGCCAGTACAAGTGTTGGTTTGCTGGGGATTCTGCACATGACAATTCCTAGCGGGCTTGCAAGATGATAAAGGATAAGAATTCAGATTTGGGTGTTGATGAAGAGCGCACGACACTTTTGTTGGAGTCTTCAATACCTAAAATTGAAAACCTCTCATAGGTGGTCTCTCCCTAGGGGTAGTGCTAGTCTTCTCTATCGTGCACAGGACATAGTTTAATTAGTTTGGGAGACAGGTCGAACTCTAAGCAAGTTGAGAGTATTGTCCTGCACTTGAGGACCCAAACTGTGTATATATTTTGGTGCAGATATTATGTGAGTGCTCATGCATACTTAGATATTACGTAGTTAGAAGACCGTGGGCTGGTTTCTCATAACGATATGTGGATGAAGCAAAGTTGTCCATGTTGAGAAGACACGTGAAGGTGTATGCAAAATCCTTTGCATTGTGACTGTACAATGCAACATAATTGAACACAGGGACATTGCACTATCGGTAGCTGGTAGCTATTAGACCTGCGTGATAAGGACAATGTACTTTTCATGGCCATTCGTGCGGTGCTTACCACAATTGATTGCAATGGTATTAAGACAGAGTACAAGAGGAAATCATGTGAATGGGTCAAGGTGACATGTCTAACCATAGGCGAGACAAGCTCCCTAGGTATGTCCTACCCTTTTGATGTAACAATTGTGGGTGATGCTAAGGGGCTAGGGGACTAGGGATGGAGCCAGCAGACCAAGGTCATTGGACGCACCTAATTTGAGGACCCCTATAGGTGCTGTGCTATGATCGTGGGTGCTTCTTATCTTTTCATTCTTTTCATTCTTTTTTCCTTTTCTGTTTTGTTTTTTTTGTTTCTTTTTCCTATGCTTTTTTCTTTCTTTCTTTCTTTCTTTCTTTCTCTTCTCTTTTCTCCTCTTTTTTTTTGGACTTGCTTGAGTACAACCATTGCAATATGTTGATAGCTTCAAAGGCTCAGGAAATGGATATTACAGTGATGATTGTGCCCTAGCCTCGTTGTTAGAGAAGTAGTTGTTGAGATGGGGAGATACACTTGAGATATTGCAAACCCCTTTGCGACACGTGATGTCGGTATGATTGAGGTAACAACTATTGTGAGCCAACTATAGAGCTTGACCCAGCAAGAGAGCGTTTCCCATGACTATGCTTTGGGCCATGCGATGTGGGCACTCGCAAGGGTGATTTTCGCTTTTGGCAGCGTGACTTTATCGCAGTTCTTTGTGAGGTTGGTGGTCTTGCGGTGACTTGGGCATTGAACATGTTTGCACGAAGACCTGTGTCATCCTGCATCCACTCGTCACTTCATGAGAATATATGCGATTCGCATGCGTCAAGTACAACGAACAAATGCAATCATGTCAAGATATTACTTTATCAAAATCCTATGATACTGATTGCGATGCCTATTCCGGTGCTTGTTAAAGACATGGCATATATTAGCAATAGGTAAGGAAAGTGTGTATAGGTGGGGAGCCTGCCCCTTTAACCATTTAAAGATAAAAAGTTATGGCAGGATAGCCTTTGTTAAGTTGCTTATATATCATAGGGGCTACACTATTTGCACGAGGCAAGGTGAGTCTGGGTGGTCGGGCGACTGAGGCTTTGCTGGTGAGGGGCTCCTGTGGGGTTGGGCAGGGAAGATGTCGGCCGGGACCTGAATGGTGTAGTCCTTGGCTGCAACCGTTTCCAAAATGCTTTTGAACAATGCATCAAATTCTTCCTTGTCTCGAGCCGCCCTCTTCGTTTTTGAGCACTTGGTGCCCGAGCGTCTGTTGGAGCCCCACACAACTGGTGTTGCCATGCCTTGCATGCTCCCTTGAACTTCTATTCCCCTAGCCTGAGGATTTTTCAGCCTACGTCCAAGGCAGTGTCACTTGGGGCCTCATTTCTAGGCACGTAGCATTCAAGCGGAGGAGCTTGTACTGCATGCTCTCTTCGACGCAGAGAGCGTCTTTGCAAGCCAGCTGCACTGGGTGCTCCATGTCTACTACATAGGGGGACCTGCAAAATGCGAACCAAGGATTAGGCCTTGAGACAGGATAAAACCATTCGCATGGAAGGGATTATACAGGGGGTTATCAAGCACATATGACGAGAAGGGGAGAGGTGAGGCATGCAGTGGTTGTAGTAGAGGGATGGCCCCTATGATGATGTTCCTTTGGCCTCCAGCCATTAGCAGATCTTGGCTTATGCTAAGTTGCATGGACTCGTAGTCAGGGAGCGGGGCAGGGCTCATCCTCGAAAGGATAGAACGTAAAGGGAAAAGGTGTATAGGAAGGGATGGTACCCTGTCCACACCCTCAAAGATGTTGGTCAGAGCTTCCTATGGTGGTGATGAGGGTTGCATGCCCTTCACCTGGAGGCAGGAATGACTAAATGTGTGGTGAGAGGAGGACTTGAGGAGCTTAGCCTGTTGAACCCAATTCTTCTCCCTGCGCTTGACTATCATTGCTTGTGTGTGTTGACATTGTCTATACAGGGTCACAAAAGTCATTGTTTATTTATATACATATCTACGAATCCATGTCACTTCACGAGGATAAAAGGCAACTGTAGAACTCTAGATTAGACTAGAGCGTGGCACACGCATCTAGTACTCGTGGCAGCTTACTCAATACCGATAGATATTTTGCAACATCGAGTAGCATGGAACCTTGTCCGAGTCTACTGGCAACATGTAACTCCTCCTCAATGAGAAACTTATCAGACAGAGAGTTCTCTTGGCTAGTTTTAGCTAATTCCGGACCCTGAATGGCAGTCAGCACACTCGAAAGGAAGTTGATGCCATATAGGTTGGGTCTTTTTGAGACTGCCATTTGGCCAATTGCTCCTCTGAGACTTTGCAATGCAGTTTTCACACCAACATTGTTCAAATTGACTTCGACCCTCTGATAGTCGCTTTAGTTGCTCTATCTCTAAGAGATTTGGTTGGCAGAGCACATCACTGAATGTGACAGTTAAGTGTAGTTTGTCGGCTTCCTCGTCAGAGATGAGTCGCATGCGTTCATACAGGAGCCTGTTATAGTGCTCGTCAATATGTTCTTGCTCTTCCCAGGATAAGGGAAATGGCAAGTATTCTTCAAGCTACTCTTTAGGGAATGCACCCATGTCTGCCAGGACATTGACACATGCGAACACTTTGAGCTTAGCATCCAACTCAGTTAAGCATTCTATGACACTTCTATGTTCAACGAGGGCTTGCTCGTTTGCTATCTCATGCAAGGTTCTAGGAGTTTACCTGGGCTTTAGCATAGCTGGGGCTCAGGTCTAGACGAGCAAGTTTGGCCAACGCTAGGATTTCTTATGCTCTTGGGGTTTCCATGTTTCTCCTGAGGCTTTGTTATTGCATTATGATTCTCCTTAGATGTGACTGGTATAAATTTGTCACCCTGTTGTGACAGCGTTGTATCCACTCTTGATTGGTCAATGCGAGTTCTATTGTTGGCGGATTGAGTGTTGGAAGCAACCATTAATGGTAACAGCTGCTTTGATTCTTCAGAGCACATGGATGTGTCTGAGGTTTCACCGCTACTAGGAGAGGCATCAATGGGGTCATTGGTGGATGGACTCGATGCTTTATTCCTCAGCTCTCCAACGCTCTTGGTGTGAATGTTCTTGGGGTCCACAACCACCTATAGCTGCTCTTGTTTTCGCTGTTTTCTCCTCTTTTTATTGGTCAATGAAGGTGCATCTCTCAATGACTGAGGACCCTGGACTAGGTCGACTGTTGATGTGCTTGGTTGGGCCTCAACATTCTCTTTCTCTAGTGCATCCTTGTGGGACATAGCTGTGGCCTGCTGAATAGCCTCGCTAGGTTGTGAGGATACAACTGCCTCCCTCTTTGGAGAGTCTAGCTCTTCAGCCAATTCCCTTGTGTTTGACTCCTCCAACCTAGGCTTTAGGTACTTTGGAAGTGCTGGAGTTGTCAAGGAAGTTGGTTGCGACACCTCCTCCACAGGTAAACTAATAAGGACACATTTTGCAAGGGGCATTGTCACGGCCAATGGTTGTGACTACTGTGATCCCTAATTGGAAGTAGTATCGGCTAGTCCAGTGGGCTAGCTACTCTTGGTGGATTGCAGTGTCAGGTCCCTAGGGCAATCGGAAGTGGTCGTGTCTTTTGTTTCCCTTTGAGCATTCATCTGTGTAGATCGAGCATGTGTTGATCTAGTCACATTAGGTTGCACAGGCATATCCTTGGGTTGAGAGCTACAGATGGTGTCATGTCCCACCTCTTGGACATTTGGAAGCTTAGATAGAGATAGAGATTGGGATTGAGTAGCTGCCCTTGACGAGTGATTGCTGTTGTGCTTCATGTGTCCTTTTGGAAAAAGAGGGTGTAGGAGATCTAGGACTCTTAGGTGGACTTGGCACTGGCTGAATGATTTGCTCAAGGCTATTAGACGATTGTGCCATTTGCTTTGTTGAGCAATTAGCCTTCTCACGAGCAACGTTGTGCCTCTGGTGCTCCTTATCTTCTTGGGAAGTCAAAAGCTCCTTGAGCACTAGTGGTCTTTGTGCATGCTCAATGGTTACATATGACATCTGCTTATTAAGCATGCTAGGCTGAGGCTCTTTCTTTCGAACACTCATGTTTGGTTTCTTGCCTCGAGACCTGGAGTTTCTCTTAGATTTTATCCTATGCTTCATTGCTTTTGATGCAATCTGGTCTTTAGCTAATAGAGGTGATTTAGCAGGGGGTTTTGGTACCCAAATCCATCGGTTACCTACATAATACCCTTGAGCATGTAGCAATGATTTGGATATCCATCTCGGCATTGTATTGACCCTCTATCAATCAATGCCTTCGTTTATAAGGCTTGGGCTTCTTTTGGGGTCTTCTACGATATTTGTAAGTCCAAAGCCCGTCCTTGGCATTGTCTCTTGACCTTCTTGTTTCAGTCATGGCCTCACTCACTGGTTCTTGTTGTTCAACCTGTGCTTGTATCAACTCTTCCAACAAGTCCTTGCTCTTGTTAGCAGGCTTGACTGTTATGTGAGCACCTTCCTTGCATTTTCCTCAAGGTTCGATGAGGTCACCCTTGCTGAAGGTTGTGATTATCCCCACACCCAGTAGTGTCAGGTGTATCCTCTATGCTACATAGTCAGCCTCACACTTGGTTGCCCTTTTGAAGGGTCTTCCTAGGAGGGTTTCCTTCCTGTAATTAGCACTATTTGGAGGAACATGAAATAGGATAGGCAAGCTTTCAGTTTCAATTGTCTCAAGGATTTTGCACTTCCCTATGAGTGCTTGTGACTATCCCCTGTAAGGGCTAAGAGTTGCATTAGTCGCGCTGTGAGCTCTGGTTGGCCTAGTAGGGTCCATGATTCATAGGTCAAGATATTAAAATCTACTCCTTCATCAATCAGAGCATCGATAGTATGCTCTCTTTTTGCGGTGAGTTTGACCCTCAGATAAGCAGGTGGCACTATGTCTTCGTCTTCCAGGTCTTGGCTTGTAAATTTAAGCATTCTGACAAATGCCCTTGAGTCCCCAACTGCAGGACCAGATGTGGATTCTCCACTGATGTCTTGGATCATCAGTATAGTGCTGTTCAAGGAGCATCTATCATCAGGATTGTCATATCTAGTCATTCTCGTTGTTTTAGCTTGATGTTGTGGCTTTTCACTTTGACTAGATGCAGTCCGTATGCAACACCTATGTGTTTTTGCAGTGTGGCCTTTTTGCCCTTGTTGGCTAGATTGGCCCATCGATATTCTAGGGTCATTGTTTCTCTTTGCTCGGGTATGGGCTTTTGGTTGCTCTTTTGCAAGTGAGAATCCATGCTCGTGTAAAGCCATTACTACACTAGGGTCCAACTTGGAGGACCTCTCACGATGCACATTTTCTCTCCAACCTACTTGGGGGAGGTGCGGAGGGGGTAGAGCTCCCTCTGCGGGGGTCGAGGGGGCAGTCCCCCCAGCCCGCAAGGCTGTTACGGTAAACGCCATGCGCAATTTGGAGGACCTTTTATAGCCAAATTTTGAACTACTTCCTCTAAGTTTCAGCCCAGTGATGGATTTGTGATGTGCCTTTAGCTCTACATAGCCTTTGGGGTCAATTTCGGAGTTTAGATGCGTCAAAATTTGTGTTCTAAATGCTTGTCTGATTTTGACAGTTTTCTGTCCAATTCTCAGATGTCCGATTTTCAAGAGTCCGATTATCAAAATCGGATGTCCAATTTTGGGTTGGTCTGATAGGCCTAGTGGTTCGATTTTGGTCACGTCTGATTTCTGGAATCGGACGTCCGATTTTGATAGGTGTCCGATTCTGAACCGTTTGATTCCTTGTGTCCGATTTACAGGGTCCAAGTGTCCGATTTTCAAAATCGATCGATCAGACAGGCAAAGCTGGTCCGATTTTGGGACTCGTTCAATTTTGGGAATCTAATCGGAAAAGTGGTCCGATTTTCAGAGTCGGATGGTCCGACTCCGAAAGTTGGAATCATGCCGTGCCTTTCAAATAAATGCAAAGCAATACAAGGAAATGCTAGATTTACCTAGAATCACTGTGGCACTCGAATCAATCGGCACTTTAGCGATCTTCCCGTAGCTCTCTCTCTCGCTCTCTCCCTGGCTCTCAAGCTCACTCTCTTCTCAGAAGGCAGGATGTCAAATGTGGTCTTTCCTAGTTCCCTGGGCCTCTTATTGCCCCATCCCAGCCTGCTACTATCTCAGAAGTTAGTCCCTCATACTCTTCCAGTCAAAAATCTGAATCTATGCCCCTATTTCCCAGTTTCAGCCTGTTATATAGCAACAGAAAACCCTACTATTTGCTCCAATGTTTTGCTCCTATCCTTCCTAAATGCAAGAAAAAATTATAAGAAAAATACCTACACTACTCCCTCATGCTTTCCCAAGTCCAAAACAACAAAAACCTACTTGCTAAGGAGATCGAATACCTCTTCAAACTCCCTCGCTTCCTACCTATCTACCTCAAGCACTGGTTCGGGGAAAACCCTACTTCAATGCTCAATTCGAAGCGCGCAAGTGCTCAAGGCATGAATCCATTGGTCCTGGCAACGGAAACAAAATGTGGGAGCTTTCGCTCAACCACCAAGACCCACGGACCGCTTATTGTTTCAAGTGTTCCAAGCCGAGCACCAATGGCTACCTCTCACATAGCCGACGCACCATCCATATCTACGGGTGTAGTGAGCTTACCTCCATGCCGATCGAGTTACCTCCTCTCCCACGCACTCCGGTAGCTCCATGATCCAAGTTCAAGCTTCAAGCAAGCTCCATCCTCAAGCTCCACGCTCCAAGCTCCATAGTCGCAAGCAAGAGAAGAGAAGAGAAGAGAAGAGAAGAGAAGAGAAGAGGAGAAGATGGAGAGCTTCTCCTCCCCAGTCCCTCACCCTCACACACTCACTCCCTCACACTCTCACACTCCCTCTCTCAAGCACAAGCTCAAGCAGGCAAGAAGAAGAAGAAGAACAAGAAGAAGAGGAGAGCCACTTTTTGCCACACACAAGAATGAGCTTCTCATTCACTTTTCAAATTTATATACAAAACCCTAAATCCCTTTTGGGCGGTCATCCCCTTATCCCCTTTTTTACATGGCCGGCTGTGGCCTAGGCCCTTTTCCCCATTGTCCTTCTATCTTCCTAGCTTCCTTTCCACCGCCCGTCTACATTTACAAATTGCACGAGTGAGAGCCTGGCACTCCTTAAATTAAATCATGATGCGCTTGCGCTCTTTTACAAAAGTATTGACTTGCGCTTTTCCATGTGCGCCTTTTGCCTTATTTAGGACTTTTCTCCTTGTGTGTCTTTGTCTTCCGTTTCACTTTTCCTTGGCCTTTTGTCTTCTGCTTTAGCTTTTCCAGATTTTTCACCTTGTTCATCTTCCGGTTAACATTTAGCTTGGGGAATTTTTTGCATTCTTGGAAGAGGAAGAATACAAGCTCGAAATAACTTGAAGAAGTTGAAGAAGTAGCTGAAGAAGACTTGAAGTGAAGACTATAGTGACAGTGATAGTAGTGAGCTCTCAAGGGACACTATAATGGCTTTGGTGACTCTTCATATCAAACATGCCTCCTAGGAGGGGTATCCATGACCAAGAGAGGATTATTGAGAGTAATTCATTGTTATTCCAATGTACTATTGAGAGAGAGTATATGTGAAAGAGATAGAGAATGAGAGCCACTTGAGAAACATTGTATCTACATATGAGAGAGACTATGAAGACTATGAATATCTGAAATATGACTACTATGTCAAAGTTGATCTTTCGTTTGTATCATTGTGGTTCTTTGATGGTTTCTCTCTTATTTCATCTTATAACCCATGCCTATTCAAAAGCTATATTATTTCTTGGAATTTGTTCGATAGTTCATTCGATGGAAAACCTTGTTGGGTATTTGCCCAATAAAGATCAAAACATTCGGTGTAAAAACTTGAACTTGGGTAATTCATTCAATGGAAGCACTTGTTGGATATTTTTCCATTAAAAGTCAAAAACATGTTTTTTATGGGTGCTATGAAGAATGTGTTGAAGATTTGTTATGATAAATCTAGTTTTCCCATTTTTCTTAGTGTTTCTCTTGGGCCTCAAGTTTTTGTGAATTTTTTTATTTATTTTTGTGCTTCAAGATTTTCAAAAATTTGAAATCAACACAAAGGCAAGTACCATGGTCCACTACACTGCACATGAACATCAACAATGTGCCCCATGGCACAAACAAAACCCCACGTGCGTCCTCATATGAATGAGTAGAACAAGCAATGCATACATAAACCATAAAGAATGCACACAAACAACACATACCAAGGATACACAAAAAGCAAAACTAAAGCCCATGCATGAATAGAGATTGAGAAGATGTCACCATGGGAGGAAGAGGTCACAGTGATGGTGTAATTTTTTTTTTTGCAGATGGGAAAGGGGAGTAGGGAGGGGGGATAGGTGGGAAATTGGGGGGGAGGGAAGGGGGGATTTGGTGGGGGGAGGTGGAAATGGGTGGTATTGGGAGGGGGGGAAGGGGAGAACATGCAAGAACGGGGGTGGAAGGAGGGAAGGGTGGAGGTGGAGGGAGGAGGCAGCAACAAGGTAGAGCGAGTGAGGCAGCACAACTAGGGATGGGGATGGAAAGAGCAGGCAGGGATAGGGCACCCTTGGGAGGAGGAGGAGGAGGAGGAGGAGGAGGAGGAGGAGGAGGAGGAGGAGGAGGAGGAGGAGGAGGAGGAGGAGGAGGAGGAGGAGGAGGAGGAGGAGGAAGAAGAAGAAGAAGAAGAAGAAGAAGAAGGAGTGGGGAGGGAGGAACAAGAGAAGAAGAAGAAGAGAAGAGAAGGAGGAGGCCTTGGAAGGAGAAGCCAAAAGAGAAGAAGAAGAAGAGAAGGAGGGAGAAGAGAAGAACCATTGAGGGGGGGGGGGGGGGAGGCTTCCTTTCCTTCTTTTCTTTTCTTTTTTCTTTTTGTTCTTCTTTTCTTTGTGTTTTATTGTGTAATTTTTTCGATGAATTATGAACCACAGGTGCTCCCATCTTGTGCATAAGCGTGGGATAGGGTAAAACAACTTAAATTTCTGGGATCAAATGAGATCAGAAAGAGCATGAGCAAGTCAAAGTGACATGTTGAACCTAATGGTGCATGTAATGAGACAAAAACCGAGCGTTCACGCGGTACACAAGGAAGTTGAGAAGTGTAAAAATGCCAAAAAATTAATTGTGGACCAACCATATGTTGGATGACAAGATGGAAAAAAGGAAAAGTGAACAAAATGATAGGGAAAATGAGATAAATAACTCAACTGATACTTTCGGTGGCAAAAGTAGATGTTCACATAGAAAAATATCAAAAAATGCACATGAAAACACAATCAGAAATTAATAACAAAAAATGTCTGCTAGAACAGAATGTAGTAAGAAGGAAATATTTTCATTTTGACAAGCTGCACAAGGCTATTAAGTCAAAACACATTTTTGATGAGGAATAGGGGTGTTCACATGGAAAACTACCAAAAAATACCAAAGAAAAATACATGTAAATACACAAAAATTTATAATAGCCAAACCATGTGTTGAAATGATGAGCTACAAAAATGAAAAATGTTTGAGGAAGGGAGAAGTAGGAGTATAAGGTTAAACTATCGTTTTGGAGTGAAAATGGTGTATTCACATGGAAGCACATCCAATTCGCATAAAATTCTTTAAAAATTAATAATTGATGAACCATGACTTGGAACAAAGGGAGTGTTGAGAAATAGACAAATGATGTATGCTCCAGGAAGAGATGTCCTAAATCCCATATGCACAGTGAGGAGAGTGAGGCAATCCAACTTCTAATATAAAGCATTGTACTTGACTATCACTTTTATGTGATGAATACAATATCATGATGCTTTCCTCTTATTAATCTAGTCATAGCCCTACTATCTATTCCTAGATCGATGTCAAAAAAGAGGGGGGGAAGGTGGGCTTCCTCAGCGGTAGGCTTCTGCATTAATAGGAATTTGATCAACCTAAGATAATTGCAGGTGGTTAGGAAGGCAGGATCCGGGCAAAAGGAGAAGTCCGCGAGGAAGCGGTTGATGGATGGAAGGATATCCTCTACTCTAAAAACTAGGCATTCCTTGGGAGTTCAGGCATTTACATTATATATTCTAGGAAAATCAAAATCCTCATGAATTGTGCAGTCATAATCCACTCCATGCTGGCGGGGGTAGGGCATGTAGGTGGGATCGTTACGCTCTTCAAGAAGTGAACTGTAGAAGGCGGTCCAGGCGTCAAAATTGGCATCCCAAATCCTCCTCTGCCACTTCGGCTGTGCCTCATAGCCTTGGATGGATTTGGGAATCCGATTCACCTTGTCCTACCAGTAATCTGTGGGCTCTTGCCTCCATGTGGTTATAATAAGCCTCCTCTCTTCCATCCATCTGTTCGCCAAGTCATTGGCTAGGTCATTGGCTAGGTCCTTGATCTTGGATAGAATGCCTAGAGGCAACACACGGTCCAGCGAGCGTGGATAGGAAAATGACAGCTCAAATGGTCTCATCCGAAACTCTCGATCACGCCAAATGATCAATTCCTGAGGCCAATCGATAGGGTTGGGGTCCCCTCATAGTGGCACCGGCTCATTAGGGAATTGTCTGGGTAGTGATCGTGCTTTGCGTTGTGCGTCCTTTGCCAACTCCTGCCTCCTTCTTCTAGGTGCCACAATGCACTCAGGCATGTGGGAATCTTCAGGCTCGTCTGGCAGGAAACACCATATTGGGGAATATGGGAATTTGTTGGATTTGTCATAACTTGAACAGTATAACTCCAAATCGAGTGCTCTATAGCTCAATAGATTCCATTTTTCAAGCACTTTACAATGATAGGTCACATCATATGATTTTGAGAAACTTATGGGCATGTTATCCGGGTGCCACATTTTTAGTATTCAAAAAATGGAAATTGGGAGATTCCCAAACTCACTAATATTGTATTGGGAGGTTTGGTAGAGGCGGACTGAGCATTTTTCATTATTCTTCTTCGACCTCCTACTCCAAGTCCGAGCCCTCTTCGGTATTCTGCTCCTGTTGGGGTCACTTGTGGTGGTGGTGCGGGCTGCTCCTGTTCTTTGAATCCTAGTTCCTTGAGCTCAACGGTGGAGAGGTTGGCACGGTGTAGATAGTGGAATTGCTGCTCTTTGGTGAGTCCCGTGCCGGTGGGGAGCTCCCGTTCCTGAAGGCCATATCTTAGCACTCAGGTAGTCAACTCCAACTTCCTTCTCACCCTCTCCACTGAATCATTGCCCTCTGCTTGGGTGACATGTAGCACGGTGCTGAGAAAGGCTTGCCTCTGTGCGTTGGTGCATACATCGGTTGTGTTAGTCCTGGATTCGGCAAGCACTCTCTCGCACTCGGCCACTGCCAAGCGCTCCGTTAACTGCCTAATTCTTTCAAAAGTGTTCTCTTCCCACGTGTTGGCTCTTTCATCCATCTTTCTTCTTTTCTCTTCCAGCTCACTTGCTAGTGTGGTTACCACCTGGTGCTGTTCGTTTGTTAAGGTCGAGAGTTGGTGCCACTCCCTAGACTTCCAAGCCAGCTATTCTTCGGTGATTTCTTTTGCTTGATTTGCAATATTGAATTTTTGTTCTGCCTCAGCGAGTAGTTCTGACTTTTCTTGTGCTAGCTGCTCATGGCTCTGGATCTCCGCAAGAGGTGCAATATTCGTTGCATGAAGGCCATGGCCATGAGGGCCTCTGTGTCTTCCTTGGCAACTTCCAATGCACCTTGCAGTCGTTGTGCCTCCTATTGCTGTTCTTGTGCTTCTACTGCGAGGGTTGCCGGCCTTTCCTGTGCTAGGAACTCTATCTCTCTCTCCAGTCTATCTTTTTCCTTGAGTTCATACTATAGCTTTGCCATGGTATTCTCCTACCACTCGCTCGGCTCACCCTCTTTAGTTGCCAACTGTCCATACCCTTCTAGTCTAGCCATTCTTTGTTCTAGGTCAGCATATTGCTACACTAGCAACTTTAAGCTCCGCTGCTCGACCACCAGGTTTTGTTCTTCGTCCTCTAGCCTCTGTCTTAGGTGGTTTTTGTTATCTTGGGTCTCTTTGGTTTTTGCCTCTAGCTGATCTTGCAGCACTTTGACCTCCCTTTGCCGATTAGCTCCTTGCCTTGAAACTTCAAGGCATGGGAATAGGAGCTGTGGTGGTTGATGCTTCTAGCTTTTGCCGTTTCGGGTCTTTCTTGGACTCAGCATCTGCAGTGGCAAGTCTTTTCGCTCCAGTCTCTCAGACAATCTCAGCCACTTTAATGACGAGCATCTGCATCATGCTCATCAGCTGGGCCGTGTCTAGAGAGGGCATGGGTTGTGGGGTAGTTGTGATGTCTGTTGGCACCAACACAAAGGAGGAAGGCAGGGGGTGTAACAGCAACTTCCCCTTGCCTACAATCATTGGGGCTGCCCTTGCACTACCACTTGCTTCGGCCTCATGGTGAGGACTCAAGGGGTTGATCTCTCCTATTCCATGAGTTTCTTCAACAGACCTGCAAGTGGCCTCTGCCAACTCAGTCAATTCCTTCATCCTCAGCTTGTGGGCTTCCTCCTCTGCCCTTCTTTGCCTTTCCTCTTCTGCCTTTTTTGACTCTTCTCTAACTCTTTTGAGTTATTCCTCCTCCTTCTCTGTCATTGCTCCTCCATCCTCCTTGACTCTCTTTGAGCCCTCTTCACCTTGGCCTGCTCCTCTTTGCTCAATCTCTCCTCCTTCTTTTTTTGGCTCTTGTCATTCTTCATTTGCTTCTGAGGCTCGACCGTTTGAGAGGATGTATTTCAAGCTCTCCTTCGTTGCTTGCCGTCTTTTTACTCGAGCCTTTCTCCTCATGATGTGGTGAGCCTTGGTGTTTAACTTGCTTTTCCTCCATGCCGGCATCCTTGATAGCCTCATCAATGATTGCTGTGAAGATACCTCCGTACCTGATTGTAGAGGCTTTGGTGGTAGGTTTCTTTCTTGTGGATCGTGTGGTAGAGGTAGGATATTCCCCACCAGCTAGTGCTACAACTGGAGCTAGAAGGGCGGCTAAACTCCTGATAGTCTTCTGGACAAAGTTGTTCCAGTCCACCTCCTCTAGGACTCCTTCCGCAATGCTTTCCAGCAGTGGCATGCTGATTCTATTCATGAGTGCGTTGTATCTGTGGCTGGAGAAAAGAGAGTGGATCATCTTAGCTTGCATCCTCGTTGTAGGGTCTGGAATGTCAGCTAGACTGATTCCATCGATCGTGTGCACATCCTCTTTTCTGACTCCCAGCATGGCATACACATCGCTTTTTGGGCGTCTTTCTTTTTTGGGCACAAGTCCTAGGGCTCTCTTGACAATGACTGCGTCAAGCGGCACTTGCACCCTTATTTCTTGATCACCCGCCCTCATTGTGACTATGCTGCAGCTCCGTCCTTCATCGAAGTTCCTTAAAAGATCTGCACACATGCTATAGTCTACTGCCCGTCCGACCTTTTCTATGTACTTTTGGAGGTTACATTTGTCCACCAGCTCTCTCAAGGCCGACTCTTCCAAGATGGCTTCATCCAGATTCATGGTATGCTTGAATGTGAATTGGCTAAATCCCTGTGTCTTGATGCTGATTCCATACTTCATCAACTCCACTTCCATAAATGGGAGTCTACCCTGTCCTGCCATGGTAGGTGACTGTCATCACCTAAGTCAACGTTAGAGTTACAACTTGATTCATTCCTAGCAAATCCCAAGAAAAAATGTGCATGATAGTTTGCCGTGCGGATTCAGAGGGATGAAACTTAGAAATAATTCCCAACCAACATCTACTTCCTCCTTGCTTTCTTTCCTATTTGAATTCAGTTGAGGACTTTCAACCTTTACACCTCTTGCTACATCACTTGGTTCGTCACTTGGTTGTCACTTGCTCTTCCCCCTCCTTTTTCCTAAGTGTTACAGGAATCCTTTTTAGGATTTGTGGGGGAAGGAGGAGGGCTCGCATGGGTTGTGTGGGGTGAGCTTATTGGGCATGACGATCAAGTTCGCATGGTTGTGATGTAGATCAAGACGTCACGAAAAATGTTCCCTGAGTTAAGGCGACTAGCAAGGTGCAACTCCTCTTCCGTGAGGAACTGGTCAATGTATGGGTGGGCCAATACCTGATCATCTAAGTGTAAGTTGCGTGTAATGGCCAAAACTCTAAATGAAAGAGGTGCCACATAAGTAGGGTCACGTTCAATTGTTTTGATTGCCCTCCTTTGCTCAGCATTGGTCATGATCCGGCAGCCTTTTTTCTCCCATTGGATTCATAAGGCATACCACAGTTGTAAGAATGGAGAAGCAAAGCTGGCAAGTTGCGTGAGCTCCTCCAGTTCTCATTCACAAGTAGAGCAAGCGGGTTTGCAGTACGAGGTGACTAGTCATCTGAGAATAGCTTGCTCCTTTGAGATTTCTCCATTAGCGATTAGCTCGGTCGCAACTTTGAGAAACTTGATGGTCATAAACTCGTAGTCTTCCAAAGTGCATGGCAATGTGTAAACATTAGAAGCAAGTGGTTCATCAAGAAGTCCTAGGTCAAGCCTCTCATAGCTTCTAGCGAATGTAGTGAAGGTGTCATCCCACTCCTTAATGCATGTCACTACATCATTCCCCAAGGTCTCAGCGAGATCCTTGGCCGTTGAAAGGAAAGATCGTCTTTCGTACGAAGGCTTAAGACCCTTTCTGGCAGTGATGGCACAGTTGGGCTGGATAGTGGCGATTCCCTTGCTGACGTCACCAATGGGACTTTGCACTCTAGAGCATTTGGAAATGCTGCAGTGGGATTCCGTGACATAGGAGGCGTGCTGCATTCTATTCGAGCTAGCATGGGGGCGTGCACCTCCTCTGACCTAGATGGTGTTGGGACATCCGGTTTGGGACAATGAATGTGTTAGGGGTCCTTAATCATCACCAATGCTAGTTTGACGTTCTTTGTGACTTGTGCTTTGCATGTGCCAGCCTGTCCAGCTGGATTGGGGTTACTCAGAGTTGAGCTTCTTGGGTGTCTATCCTTAGGCACCCATATCAAGGGGTTTCCCTCATAGTATCCTTGTGCTCGCAGGAGATCTTTCGATATCCATCGTGGCATGGCAGTACGCTTATGTCGATAGCATCTGGACTGCCTCTTAGGCTGTGATTGATAGTTTTTGCGTTTAGGAGTATGTTTATGCGGTCTACCAAAAGGTGGTCCTCACAGTTTTGGCACCCATATGCACGTGGGCTCTTTGGCCATGTGAATGGCTTGGGTGGGTTTGCTTTTGTGGTTGGAGCATGGGGTAAGATATCCATGCCCTTCTCCTTAGGCTTGGTTGTGGGGGTCTCTATCGGTGGCTCTATAGTTGTAGAAGATGCAAGATGGCCCTTGCTGAAAGTAGTTACTATGCGCACATTGCCTACGGCCAAATGGATGCGATCTAGGTTGTAGTCCACATTGCAATTTGTCTGCTTTTTGAAAGTGCGGCCTAGTAGTGATTTATCACCGGCCCCCTTAGTGTTTGGTAACACATAAAAGATGACTGGGACGCTTTCAGACTCGACGGAGATAGTCACTTGGCATTTTCCTAAGAGAGGGTAGGTATTGCCCCCAAATGGGCTAAGTTTCACGTTTGTGGGCTATAATTTAGGCTGACCAATGCATGTCCAATGGTCATGTGTCAAAATATTACGGTCGGCACCTTCGTCGATCAGGGCATCAAAATAATATGTCCGTTCTACAGTGACCATGATTCGTAGATAGGCAGGTGCTACTGCTTCTTCATCTTGATCTGTTAGTTTGGTAATTGTGGCCATGCAAACATTGACAGGAGCTTTGCGCATCAGTGGCTCGTGCAATGGATGGGAAGGAGGATAGTACTTTTTCATGCGACTGCCATTGAAGAAGCCTATTCCTTCCCCTTTCAGTGTCTCCAACTCGACATTGCCCATTCTACTAATTGCACGCACCCGGAAAGGTCCTAGTCCTCAAAATTTCATTTTCTGTTTGTGACCTTTCAGCGAGTAGAGTAGGACAAGGTCTCCTTGATCAAAGTTGCGCTAGTTGACATGCTTGTCAAACCGCATCTTTTGTTGTGCCTTCTCACAGATCAGAGCATGGGTGGATAAAAGTCAAGTCTCTGTGAGACGCTCTAGCACCACTAAGCGGCTAGTCCAAGCCTCTCTTCCCTCCCAATGCTCCTGTGCTGCTATTCTTAAGCTAGGGACAAATAACTCTAAAGGTAGAATGGCCTCCGTTCTATAGGTTAGCCTAAAGGGCGTTTGTCTGACAGTCGTCTTATAAGCTGTCCGATAGGCCCACAAGGCCGCCCCATCAGTTTATTATCCCAGTTTCTTCGTGATGTGGATACCACCTTAGTAAGCACGTTGACTAGGATTTTATTTGTGGACTCTGCTTGGCCATTTGCTTGAGGGTAGTAGGGAGAGGACCTTTTATGAATGATTAGGAAGGTTGAGAGTAGGTGGGATATCACTTCATTAATGAAGTGTGTGCCTTGATCACTCACTAGTTCGATTGGACAACCAAACCGTGAAAAGACCTACTCCCATAGGAACTTCGCAGTGGTTCTAGCATCATTCTTTCTAGTGGCTCTTGCCTTTGCCCACTTTGTCAGGTAATTCATTGCCACAATGATGTAGCATGCCTAGGAGTATTGTGCCACAGGACTGATAGGTCCAATGAAGTCAATGCCCCATTTTTTGAAGGGCTATCATGCTAGTACGGGGGTCAACTCCATCTTATCTTTGTGCATGGGCACCTTAGTCCTTTGGCACTCATCATTGCAATGTTTGACGAATTTAGCGGCATCACAGAATAGGGTGGGCCACCATAGTTGGGATTGTAGCATCTTACGGGCAGTCGTATCCCCACTAAAGTGCCTGCCAGCTATCCCACCATGCACCTCTCTCAATACATCGTGCATATCGTGCTCACACACACATTTACGCAACAACCCGTCCTGTCCCAACCTATAGAGTTGGCTAAAAATCAGTTGGTATGGCTGGATTTTTAAGATAAGTCTCCTTGTTTTTAAGATAAGTCTTTTTAGCTAGCTATCCAGCCATGTGCCTCTCTCAATACATTGTGCATCTCATGCTCGTACACACATTTACACAACAACCCGTCGTGTCCCAACCTATAGAGTTGTCCAGTGATCAGTTGGTATGGCTGGATTTTTAAGATAAGTCTCCTTAGCCTAGCTTTCTCAATAGGCCTCTCAGGCAGACCGTTTTCTAGCACTTGGACAACATCATCGACCCAATATGGCATCAAATCAGCCCTAAACAAGTCTCCTTCACTAGACAAGCCAAAGAGATGCACGTCCAATAAGTTGTCAGGTATGCCTTGTCCAGCAACTTCCCCTGTGGGTATGCGAGACATGTGATCCGCCATGTAGTGCTACTTTCCCTTACGTACAACCACCAAGAAATCAAACTCCAATAAGAGAAGTAACCATCTTGCTATGCGACATGTAGTGCACATCTTGTTCACAAGATATAGCAAGGCTTGATGGTCAACAAAAAAGACAAAGGGTGTGGCCAACAGATAATGCCTAAATTTCTTTACAGCAAACACCATGGCTAGCCCTTCCCTTTCTATAGTGGAATAGTTCATCTCCATTTTAGTGAGCTTCTTGCTAGCAAAGCTCACAGGATAATCAAGATTATGTTCACAAGGCTGGCATAGAACAGCTCCGATAGCAAACTTAGAGGCATCTATGTGTAAATGGAATGTTACACTCTAGTCTCGGGCTCGCAAGATTGGTGTAGTGGTGAGAGCCTTCTTTAACTGTTCATATGCGCGTTGGCATTCCTCAGTCCACTCGAATACAATCAGTAGCTTGTACAATGGTCTAGCAATCAGCGCATAGTTCAGTACAAAGCGTCGGTAGTATCCCGTGTGGCCTAAGAAATACTGAACGCCCTTGTAGTTGATGGGTGGTGGGAGGTCGACAATGACCCTGACTTTTGAGAAGTTGGTGGCAATGCCATTCCTTGACACTAGTGCCCTAGGATGCATCCGTGCTTCACCCAGAACTGGCACTTCAAGGGGTTCAATGAGAGTTTGTATAACCGACATTGTTCGAAGACAGCTCTCAACCTCTCTAAGTGTTCGGTCCAATTAGAGTGTATGCACAAGTTGTCTACGAACACCTCTAACTCACGTCATAGCATATCCTTGAAGATGGAGCACATTAATCGTTGGAAGTTTGCAGGTGAATTCATTAGCCCAAAGGGCATAACGATATAGGCGAATACACCCCACTCCGTGGTGAAGGCAGTCTTGTGCATGTCGTCAGGGTGCACTTGCACTTGATTATAGCCAGAGAAACCATCCAAGAAGCTGTAAGCCTCTTTGCCTGCCACCCTCTCCAACATGTGCTTGGTATATGGCAAGGGGTAGTTATCCCTCTTCATAGCGGCATTAACCTTCTTGTAATTCATGCACACTCAAATTTTACTGTTCTTTTTCATAATGATCACTATGGGCAATACCCAATCCGTGTGCTCGATCTCATATATAAATCCTGCCTTCATGAGCTTATCGATTTCTTCCTTCACTCCATGGGCATGTTTGGGATTCATAGGGTAAGGTCGCTGCTTTGTTGGCACTGCTTCTTAAACCTTTGGAATATTATGGGTCACAACCCTAGGATCGACTCCTCTCAGTTCCTCCAAGGACCAGGAAAACACATCGACATACTGTCATAGGAGAGCAACCAGTCTAGCCTCCTCCTCCTTGGTCAAGTCGTCAGCAATGAACACAAGTCGGACTTCTTGCCTTCCCCTGCCAAGTCGACTTCCTTGACCCTGGCGGGTCCCTCAATTGGTTCACTGGCTTGCCCTTGTCTCTTTGCTCCTAGCAAAACCACCACTGTATCACCCTTTTTAAACTTCATGAAGCGTTTGGGGAGTCATGTGTCTTCTTTTGCCTCTCTGCTTCTGATTCTTTAGTTTGCTTCCTGGCCTCCTCCTTTAACCGTCTGTGCCTTAAGTGGACTGGCAAGTCCCCTTTGGTGCGTTTGACCTTAGAGGGTTGGGGTATTTTAGGATCACTCTCTGTACTGACTTCAGACTTCGAGTTAAACTCACATCCCTCGCTTGAGGAAGGAGTTTCGCCAGGGGGTCGTAGTTCAGTAGGTGAATCCGTCTTCAATATTGGAGCTACTAGTGACTGCGCCACCCCTGCCTGCTCGTAATCCACAGCTCCCATGTGCTCCAACTAGGACCTATTGCACTCCATCAGCATGACTCCTTTTTCATTCCGGTTTGCCCTTTCCCTTCTAGGCCTAGAGTCTGCCTTGATCTGCTCGATTGTTCTCCCTTCAGTGTCATATTCTATTGTGTCCAACTCCTCTTCCCTTGTCATCGGAATCTTGCCCCTCTGACTGCTCGTCATCCCCTAGGTTTTCCTCTCCAATCTCCTCTTCGCCGGTGACTAAAGCCCAATTGTATAATAGATTAAGATTGTGAATTTTAGTCCATTTCCACTCAGGCCGAGCCAAGAGATCACTTAGGGGTTTTAGATTGGCCACCTTGTTGCCTTTCAGTTTATTGGTCAGGCATTCTATGTTTTCCTGAAGCTCGAGCTTGTTGGTGGGGATATGGAATGAAACCGGTCTCCCTAGGTCACGTGAGCTTCATGCCATCATGCAGAGTGGCACAGTGGGCTCCTTTGCTAGCATGCTTGGTGATTTAGCAGCTTGCTTATACAGCTCTTCCTCATTTGAGAATGGTAGGTCAACGGTTGCCAAGACATGCATCCAATTCCTCTCGTCCTCAAGGCAGGGGATGTACTTGGTCAATGACCCATAGGGTTTGCTTGCCTAGGCATCACCTTTTAGCATGGTTGAGATAGCATCAAGGTCGACTGGGGTAGTCTTCCAGGTGTCCATCTCAACCCTTACTACTTCTGTCTTATTCCCCAAGAAGATGAGGTTGTTTTCCCAATCTTCAACAACTCGCGCATTCCTCATCCAGGGTTGGCCTAGCAATATGTCGTAGTCCACACCCTTCATGATAATGAAGTTTACAAAAAACTGCACTCCTGCAACCTTCCTTGGCCAGTTCTTTAGGACCTCGAATGGTCTGACCTTCATTCTGTTGGCCAATGTGACATTAAACCTAGCTGCTTCCACAGGTGGGTTTCCCTAGGCCTGTAGAACTATGTGGCTCAAGAGACTGACCCTGGGGTTGGTGTCCACGATTCCTTTTCGTGTTACATCCCCCAAGGCTAAAATAGGTAGGACTGCATGCATCTCCGTGCCTTCCCATAAAGCCTTGATGTGTAGTGACCTTGGAGCTGAGTGCAGCATTAGGCTTGGAATTTGCGTGACTGCATCCTACTCTTGCAAGTTAGCGGCAGCATGCTTCCCCTTTTCCTCCACCTAGCACCTTAATTCTTGCCATAATGGAGGGTGCTACCTAAGAAAATTTCCCAAGCTCATGGTCACTAGGGTGGTTACTAAGGTGGTGAGGAGGTTGCTGGGTAGTTGGCTTCCTCCTTGGTCACCATTCTTTAGCCATCTATCCTAGATAGCTTGTTGACAAGCTTCTCCCTGGTCTTGCCTATGTGGCATCTCTTGTGGTGTGGGTGCATTTCCCGATTGAGGTCACGATGGCAAAGCGGGTGTGCTCACACTAGAAAGGTCTTCCATTTGATCCTCCAGTATGGGTTCTACATCTTTAAGGTGTTCTTGGGTGTCCTTGACCCACTCCTTAACTTTGGCTATAGCCTCGACTTGCCGTCTGGGATGGGGGTATTCCCCTACCTTGGCACTCCCTAGTTCTACCTACTTAGGAGCTGAGGTCTCTACCTCGGCATCAGTGACCCCCTTTCCTGCCACTAAGGTTGTAGCTTCCTTAGTCTTAAGGGTAATCCTTGCGTTTGTTCTCTTTCTCCTTCTCCTTTGGCTTTTCTTTCCCAAACAAGGCTGCATCCAGGTTACTTGGCCCAAGCAATGAGATGCATGCTTGTTTTGTTTGCGCTCGTGTCATGACATGCAGTGGGATGGGCGTATCCTCCCTGCCAAAGGTCTCCACACCAAATAGTCCCAAGGGCATGGAGGGCACGTTGGCAAAACTGGCTGATGGTTTTCATCTAGGGCAGTTATTAGAAAATAGGTGTGTGATCCCACACTCGGCGCATCGAAGGTCAACCTTGTCCTGGTTTGCATGTTTCCTTTCTGGGCAGTGTGATGAAATATGGCCTGGATGGCCACAAGTCCAACATGAGATTGGATCCTAGCTTGGTCCTCCAAAGCCTCTACCTCTTCCTTTGCCCAGCGCCATCACCAGTACTGGTCGATAGTCCATCAGGACTGGATTGCCTTCCTCGTCATAGGAGATGTATGGGTTCACGTAGCTTTCTTCTTCACTAGGTTCTTCCACATAGTGAACAGGAGCATCACTCGGTGGTTGGGTTACGTAGAGTCCTGGTCCCTAAGCTGATCATCCACCTTTATTTCCTCTTCAAAAACCCTAGCTAACACATCTCTGTGTAGGGTGGAGTTACTAGCCAAGGCCTTGTAGAGCTCCTCGCTTCAGATTCCATTTATAAACACTATAGACACAGCCTTCTCGTTAGGTCGCTCATTGGCTAGGATCCTCTTGAAGAGGCTACACACATAAGTGACGTAGTCTCTTATGTCCTCCTTTTCCCTTTGACTAACATTCATCAACTAGATGATGAGGTTGTCAGAGTATCCTACCTCAGAGAACCTCTTGATAAAATGATCTTTAAGATGGGAAAAGTTCGTGCACTTGGCTACATCTAGACTAGTGTACCAAACCCTCCCCTTATCACCTAAGCACAGCCCAAAAGCTTGAGAGTATTGTGCAG
Organism: Lygodium microphyllum; assembly: GCF_053477565.2. Lineage (NCBI taxonomy): Eukaryota > Viridiplantae > Streptophyta > Polypodiopsida > Schizaeales > Lygodiaceae > Lygodium > Lygodium microphyllum. Next base: position 132,295,355 of record NC_141135.1, read on the forward strand.
GGTCTGTGAGGCTGTTTGCTTCAGAAACTTGTTCGAACTGCTCCACAAAGCTATATCGGTCGTTGCTAGGTTCATACTTGTCTAGTTGCTTTGCTATTACAGGGATCCTAGATTGCCCCTTGCGTGACCCCTAATCCCGAGAGTAATGCTGTGGCTAAGGCTTCTACGCTCTACTCAGCGGCAAACGTGTTGTCCATGAGCCACCTCGCCTAGCTACAAGTTCACTTAATGATAAGTCAGCCTCCACTGCTCGCTCTCTCTCTGCATTTGGTCCTGGTTTGGCTGCTCCAGCCAGGGCTAGCATGCGTGGCCTCGTACATATCCACGTCTTGTTGGAGTTTCCTAGCCTTTTGCTCATGGTATAGGCGATCATGCTCTCTAGCGCCCTTCTGATTGGCTTTCTTTCCTCTTCTAGGGTTGCTACCACTTCCTCTACTGGCCTACCCTGAACTACCATCCTAGCCAACAAGTCATACTCATTGACTAACTCCTACACCATGACTGGGAATTCTCCCAAGTCTAGTCTGTCCGCCCCACGATCCTGACATTGCTCCCACTTCTAGCTCCACAAGTTTGTCAATCAATTTGAGTGACTCCGACAGTGTCCGGTCCTCTATGCTATTGCCTTCCGGATCTCCGTTTCCCCTTGGTGTCCTACTAATGGGGCTCTCTAGTAGCCAGCTATGTTTTGGGATCTTCTCCTGGAAGTGGGTTCCTTGATGTTATTATGTTTTCCTTTCCTTGTAGTGCACCTTAGGTGATGAAATCAAAAAGTGAGGTGAGGGTGCACGAAATGCTCAATGCAGATTCCACTCTACCCCTCTCGTGCGTAGCATGATGTGGCTCTAAGCGCAGGTTCTGGATGATC